>NW_015172562.1:364337-382558 GCF_001447785.1 Gekko japonicus | reverse complement strand
CCTAAATATAAATACACATTGATGGGGTCTGAACTGGCAGAAACTGATCAAGAGAGAGATCTTGGAGTTATAGTAGATAACTCACTGAAAATGTCGAGACAGTGTGTGACTGCAATAAAGAAGGCCAATGCTATGCTGGGGATTATTAGGAAGGGTATTGAAAACAGATCAGCCAATATCATAATGCCCCTATGTAAATCAATGGTACGACCTCATTTGGAATACTGTGGGCAGTTCTGGTCACCACACCTTAAAAAGGATATTATAGCTTTGGAAAAAGTGTAGAAAAGGGCAACTCGAATGATAAAAGGGTTGGAACACTTTCCCTATGAGGAAAGGTTAAAGCGCTTAGGGCTCTTTAGCTTGGAGAAACGACGACTGAGGGGTGACATGATCGAGGTTTATAAGATTATGCATGGGATAGAGCAGGTAGAGAAAGAGGTACTTTTCTCCCTTTCTCACAATACAAGAACTCGTGGGCACTCCATGAAATTGCTGAGCGGTCGGGTTTGAACAAATAAAAGGAAGTACTTCTTCACCCAAAGAGTGATTAACACATGGAATTCACTGCCACAGGAAGTGGTGGCGGCTACAAGCATGGACAGCTTCAAAAGGGAATTAGATAAGCATATGGAGCAGAGGTCCATCAGTGGCTATTAGCCACAAAGTATAGATAGGGACTCTGGGGCAAGTGATGTTCTGTCTTCTTGGTGCTTGGGGAGGTCAACAGTGGGAGGGCTTCTAATGTCCTGGCCCCACTGGTCGACCTCCTGATGGCACCTGGTATTTTTGGCCACTGTGTGACAGTGTTGGACTGGATGGGCCTTTGGCCTGATCCAACAGTGGTGTCTCTTATGTTGTTATGTTCTTAGGTACTCAATCTAACAACAGTGTTTGACATGGTTGATTATGATCTTACGGCCCATTGCCTTGCTGAACTGGGGATATGAGGGGCTGCTTTGCAATGACTCACCTCCTTTCTCCATGGTCAGGGGCAGAGAGTGGCAATTTTGCCGCACTACCCTTTGGTGTGCAATACCCCACAGGAGGCAATCCTCTCCCCTATGTTATTTAACATATATATGTGCCCACTCACCCAGATGTCTGGAGGTTTAGGCTGGGTTGTCACCAGTATGCTGATGACACCCAGCTATATCTGATGATGGACAGCCGACTGGATGCCACACCAGAGGCTCTGGCCAGAGCTTTAGAAGCTGTGGCTGGCTGGTTGCAGCAGAACTGTCTGAAATTAAATCCAACAAAGACAGAAGTCCTGTGCTTGAGCCGCGGAGTGGTGGATTTAGGGGTCCAGCTCCCAACCCTCGGTGGGGTGCCATTGATGCCAACACCGATGGTGAGGAGTTTGGTTGTGATCTTGAATGCCTCACTTTCCATGGAGGCCCAAGTCACAACCATTGCCAGAACAGCTTTTTACCATCTTCAATTGGACAGGCAACTGGTTCCCTATCTCTCTCCTTGCGACCTAGCTACAGCAGTCCATGCAATGGTCACCTCAGGCTGGACTATTTTAATTCTCTCTATGCTTGGCTGCCCTTGAGATTGACTCGGAAACTCCAACTGGTTCAAAATGCAGCTGTGCGTGTTCTTACCGGGGCAACTTTTAGAGCACACATACAACCAGTGCTCTGCCAACTGCATTGGCTTCCAGTGGAGTACTGAGTCCAGTTCAAGATTCTGGTATTAACCTTCAAAGCCCTGAACAGTCTGGGACCTACATATCTGCAGGACCCCCTCTCCCACTACGTCCCCCAAAGAGTGCTATGCTCATTGGATCAACAGCTGCTGGTGGTCCCCAGCCCAAAGGACATCCATTTGGCCTCAACCAGAGCCAGAGCCTTTTTGGCTCTGGCTCCAGCATGATGTCCCAAGTGAGATCATGGCCCTGCAGGATCTGCTTCAGTTCCACAGGGCCTGTAAAATAGAGGTGTTCTGCTGGGCCTTTGGTTGAGGCGATGGGTGTCCTGTTATACTGGCCTCCCCTGCTTCACCCCACCCTGACCAAGTATGATCAGAGATTGTGGATGGTGATTCCCCAATGCCCAGCTAGTTAACCTTGGGCACATCTGTACATACCTCATATGAGCACTATAGACTTATCTCTATGTGCCATTTTGTATTTTGAACTATTTTATTGTTGTTTAATTGATAGAGGGTTTTACTATTTTGACCGTTTTATTTGTGCTTTTAATTATTGTAAGCCACCCTGGGCTGTGCGTGCAGGGGAGGGCGGGATAAAAGTCTAACAAAATAAAATAAATTATAGGGCAGCAGATCCACTACTCCACATCAGATCTCGGGGGGGGGGGCTCCAACCAACTTCTGGCAGGGTCTGTCTGCTCTAGGGATGGGATGAATCGGCTCACAAACCTAAATTTCATGACAAATTTTGTCCAGTTCATGGTTTGTGAACTGACGTTTGTGGCAGATCAACTGGCATGAACTTTCCACGAACTTTCAAACTGTTCATGATGGTTCATGAATGGATACATTTCCAGACAGACTGTCTCCACTCAATCAAAATGTTTACCAAACTTCAAAGTAACATAACATGGAGGGCATGTAGAGGATCATCCAAGGGTGGTCCCATGTAACTTTGATGTATCTAGCTTGCACAAGATCCATTTTGTACACTCTTGAACTTCTTGAACCGTCATTTCCCCAGAAAGCACTTTCCTGGGGGCACAGTATTTTAGGGGCCATAACCCATATCCCAGAACTCCAATCATCACCAAACTTGGAGAGCATGTACAGGAGAGTCAGCTGAAGATCCCCTGTGAGTTTGGTGTCTCTAGCACATTTGGGGGGGCATTCTGCCACATCATAAACCTCATGAGCAAACCTGGTTTATTTGGTGGCTAAAAGTTCGTGATGGTTTTTGCTTTGTGAACCAGGCATGCCACAAACCATGAACTGAACCACATTTTCCCAGCTTGTGCCCATCCCTCATCTGGCAAGTCGGGATATAAATCGAAAATAATAAATAAATAAATAAATAAATAAATCTTCTCCTGTCTCTCATGTCTTTTGCAGCATCGAGACAACACTTTCTTGCCATCTGTTCCCTCTCTTCAACTAGGTGGGAAGCTCACTTCTTCCAAGCTCTAATGGGTACTTGTCCAGAGTCATAACCTTACAATTAAGGCCCACTGAGGAAATATCTACAAGGGTTATGAAATATTACTGTTCCCTTTGTCTGGTAGGATATACAGAGCCACAGTGATGAGAAGTCCACAACAATTATTTCCTTTCCAGACCATTGTGTATCTTCATTCTGTCTCCTCCACCACATTATCTGCTTTCCCTGATCAGCTACGCATCTTGTTGCTTCTGTAGTTGACCTGCACATTGGCGTGTTTTTTTTTAAATGACAAGTCCAAACCCCCACCTCCATGGTTTCTTTAACAACAAAAACTGTGGTTTGACACATTCCTGGCTTTTTCTCCAAGATTTTTTAAAAAGCAGAGAGCAGGCAAAGCTGAGACATGTCAAAGATGTTTGTTTCTTTGTGGCTTCAGAACTCAGACTTATAGGATGTCATCTTTTCATTCACATGTTACTAATGACCGGAGTCATGCTGAATAAACTGACTCCATGCATTCCTGTTGTTGCAAGTACTGAAGTTTGCTACATCCAGTGCAATGCAGTAAGACCCTAATAGGCAGGCTGCACATTGAGATGTTACTCAAGAGACATCAGCAACATACAAAACACCAGGACCAGAGTTTACTGAGATAGTAGTGTGAAATCAACCTGACTCCAGGTGCTGTTTCTCGCATTACCAGGTCACTGCTTTCAAGGCCTGCTGTGGTTATGAATTTTTATCAGGTGATGGTTAGAAGGGTTGAGAACTATATTGGTTGCTCCACTCATCAAAGATCAGATCTGGAAACGAAATGTATTTCTTTCTCGTACACTAATCTGAATAAATTGGGGAAACTATCTCAGAAATCATCTGGATGTGGTTGTGAGTTGCCAAGAGATAAGGGTTAGACTTCTATTTCCCCCCTTCATAATCTCAAACAAAACTAGACAACAAATAGGCTACACTAGTTTTTTTTAATGAACTAATGGTGCTGCTGGGGGCTGCAATACAGCACACAGTAAGAATTCTTAGCCCCTTCAATTACAGTTCCCAGAATTCCTTGGTTGAGAGCCTTGGCAATGAAACTCGTTTTAAACAGATCTAAGTGTATAGCGTACATACAGCATAATGAGGTGGAAGCTTTTATTCCCTGCACTGAAAACCAAGGACTCCAAAATTCTTTAGAGTCTGGTATACTATTAAGATCTTGGCTAAAGTAGTAAGGCTCAGGGCCAAACTACATGATATGATTTCTTACACAGTTGGACTGGATCAGTCTCAGGATATTATTCCAGTGCAGTCTGACCTTGGTTGCATGGATGATTTTCAGTTGCTGAGGGCTGATGAAGTTGACAAGAAGCTTCAAAGTGTATGGCCCACCATGACTACTCTTGCCCCTTGCCTATCATGGCTAATTGTATCATGCATTTTTTTTTACACTCAAGTGCTGCTTAAAAGCACGTGTCTCAAATGCAGTTAATTTTATTTAATTAAATTTTAAAAAACAGTTAAAAATAAGAAAGCAAGTCTTGATGTTTATGAAGAGCAAACAGGGAAGTGTCGATTTTATGTGCTGCTGACGCTTCTAAGAGGGGCATCCATTTTTCTTGGTGGTTGTCAGGAACGGATTGATTCTCATATCGAAGGATACTAGTGGATACTTTGTCCTGTAAAAAAAAGTCCAACAGTTTCAGGTACCAGTCGCTCAATTGCAGCGTCTTCTTAGATTTCCAGTGAAATGCAATGACATTCCTAGCAGCCGCAAGACATAGTTCTATTATAAGCCCATTGGGGGCAGGATGACTCCAATGATTCAGGAGGAACAAAGAGGGTTGCAGTTGAAGGGCGCAACCTGTGATTAGAAATATTTGGGCCTTGACTTCTCTCCAGAAGGCCTGGACCTTGGAACATGATGACAGGTATCGTATCACCCCTGTGCTGAAAGATCTGCTCTGGTTACACAGCTGTTTCTGGGCACAATTCAAAGTGCTGGTTCTTACCTTTAAGTAGGGCTGCCAGTTCTGGGTCGGGAAATACCTGGAGATTTGGGGGGGGGGGCTGAAGCCTGAAGAGGGGGGGATTTGGGGAAGGGAAGGACTTCAGTAGGCTATAATGCCATAGAATCCACCTTCTGAAGCGGCTGTTTTCTCCAGAGGAACTGTTCTGTGTCTCCTGGAGATATCTCAGTTATCATCCCAGGAGAAGAAGAAGAAGAGGAGATTGGATTTATACCCCGCCCTTCACTTGGAGTCTCAGAGCGGCTTACAAACTCCTTTCCCTTCCCCTCCCCACAACAGACACCCTGTGAGGTGGGTGGAGCTGAGAGAACTCTGATACAAACTGCTCTTTTTCACGGACAGCTGTGCCAGAGCTTGTGACTGACCCAACGTCACATCAGCAGGTGCAAGTGGAGGAGTGGGGAATCAAACCCGGTTCTCCCAGATTAGAGTCCGCACACATAGAAGCCACCATTAAAAGCAACCATTTTGTCCAGGGGAACTAATCTTAGTCATCTGGAGATCATCTGTAATAGTGGGAGACCTCCAGATACCACCTGGAGGGTGGCAACCCTAACTTTAAGGCCCTAAATGGCTTGGGGCCAGGGTACCTGAATGACCGTCTCTTCCCATATCATTTAGCCCACCACTTAAGATCTGTCTCTCATGCTCTGTTCTCTGTGGCCCTGTCTTCAGAGGTGAGGTGAGTGGCAACTAAAGACAGCCTATTTTTTTGTGGTGGTACCTCACCTTTGGAATGCCCTCCCCCTTGAGACTTTCCTGGCATGTACTTTATGTTGTTTGAGGCACCAGGCCAAAACACATCTTTGCACATAGGCTTTTAATTAGGGGTTTATCTTATCAGGTTTTAAATGGTCTGCTTTGTTTTATAGATAGTTTGTATGCGGCTTATGTCTAGCGGCTTGTGTTTTTTAATGACTTATGTTTTATATGGTGTTTTTAAATTGTAAGCTGCCTCAAGCAGGACTCTGAACAGGTAACACAGAAATATTCTAAGTACATAAGTAAGTAACAAGTCCAGGTAGGGGTTTTGGAACCACAGTGGGGCAAATAACTCCTCCCAGGGCCATTTTGGCTATGGGAAATAGTGTGATGGGGGAGGCAGGAGATCCTCCCCCTTAGATCAGTAGCACCTTAAAGACTAATAAAAGTCCAAAAAGCTCATACCCTACCACAAATTTTGTTAGTCTTTAAGGTGCTACTGGACTCTTACTCTTTCCTTCTTCTTCTTCTTTTTTGTACCCCCCGAGGGGGATATTTTTTATTGCATTTTCTAATAACTATATACTAAAAACTTCATACAGAAAATCCAGGGAAGGAGAACTACATCTATGGGAGAATGTAAAGAAAACCCTCTAAAAACCCAAGAGATGGTGATCACACATACGTTTACAAATTTACCTTTAAACTTAAACATAAGTTAACTTTCGTTGAAAATGATCATCTATCTAATTAAACATAAGTGCTTCATCAAAATTTCTAATTTCATAAAAAGATTGTAGAACGATATACAATAAACTTCTTTTTAAGTATTCCAGAGCACATTAACAATCTATTTTTCCCCTTTCTGTATCTCAACTGGTAACCTTGTTTAGGACCCGCCGCCCCCAATTTAGAGTCAGAGTCTTCCTCAGGGGATCCAGCCTCTCCTTCTTCTTCACTCTCTTTGGCATCATCAGTTGCACCTTCTCCTGTTGGACTGCTATGTTGACGCAAAAATTCACAAGCCTTTTCAACAGAGTCAATCATTTCTTTACTATTTGCATATCTGATTAGTCCCTCGGGTGTTAACCATCTGTAGGCCACGTCTTGCATGTATTGAGGCAGACTGAGCATGGATTCTGTAAGGGAAGACCTTGTTAGTGTTCTTTGAGGGGGTGAACAAACATGTGGACAAGGGGGATCCAATAGATATTGTTTACCTTGACTTCCAGAAAGCTTTTGATAAAGTTCCTCATCAAAGTAAGCTCCTAAGTAAGCTCAAAAATCATGGGATAAAAGGACAAGTCCTTTTATGGATCAAAAACTGGCTAATTAATAGAAAACAGAGAGTGAGTATAAATGGGTAATTTTCTCAGTGGAGGGTGGTAAGCAGTGGGGTACCGCAGGGATCAGTACTTGGTCCACTGCTTTTTAACTTGTTCATTAATGATTTGGAGTTGGGAGTAAGCAGTGTTAGCCTTGCTAGGGTAAAAAGAGAGGCAACCCACCATTTATCCTTCTCACACCTCCCTTTCCCTCCCCCCAGCCACCTGCTGCGTGCAATTGCTTGGGGTTAAATCCTGCCTCAAGGTTCTTGCATCAGATTATCCCGGTCCAGATCAGTGTTTCCCTACGAGGAAAGGTTAAAGCGCTTGGGGCTCTTTAGCTTGGAGAAACGACGACTGAGGGGTGACATGATTGAGTTTTATAAGATTATTCATGGGATAGAGCAGGTCGAGAAAGAAGTACTTTTCTCCCTTTCTCACAATACAAGAACTCGTGGGCACTCAAATTGCTGAGCGGTCGGGTTAGAACGGATAAAAGGAAGTACTTCTTCACCCAAAGAGTGATTAACACATGGAATTCACTGCCACAGGAGATGGTGGCGGCTACAAACATGGATGGCTTCAAAAGGGAATTAGAAAAACATATGGAGCAGAGGTTCATCAGTGGCTATTAGCCACAAGGTATAGATAGGGGCTCTGGGGCAAGTAATGCTCTGTCTTCTTGGTGCTTAGGGAGGTCAACAGTGGGAGGGCTTCTAATGTCCTGGCCCCACTGGTCGACCTCCTGATGGCACTGGTATTTCTGGCCACTGTGTGACACAGAGTGTTGGACTGGATGAGCCTTTGGCCTGATCCAACATTGGCGTCTCTTATGTTCTTATGCTTTTGTAGAAATAGAGCCAAGTCTTTATATTTCCTTCTTTTCCTTCTTATTTAAATGGAACATCTTTCAGTATTCTTATATCTTTGTCTTTTATCTTCAAGGTAGCTCCATTGGATGCTTTCAATAGTTGGTCTCTCACTTTTCTTTGAGAGAATCTTATTGTAACTCCCCCTGGCAGATTATTCTTTCTGATAAATTCTGAATACGATCCATTGACCATATCTATTTTGCTTTAAAGTTGATTCGATGTCATCTCTGCCATGGGCACGAGAGCATCGCCGACAATCTGTCTTAGATTCTCTCTTTTCTCTTCCTGGATATCTTGAAGTCTCAGGACATAGCTTGCTCTTTTCATTTGAAGCTGTAATACTCAAGACTTTTCGATTTGACAGTTTTTCCCCAGTGCCTGGAGTTTTTTGTCCTTTTTTTTGAGTTGGTATCAATTTCTTTAAGCTCCTGCTCCATTTTTTTGATTTTCTGCATGTTTGCAGCCATTTGCGCTTGTTGTGTGTCCAGCTTGTTGATAATTGCTGTGATTTTCTCCAGCAGAAGGCAAAGTGCTTCCGAGAAGAGCCTTTGAAGTTTCGCTGTTGAGTCCTGTCTAGGAACAGAACTTGCAGGGCTGGAACTTCCGGGAAGAAGCTTTGCTTTCGCTTGTTTATCTCTAGAGTCCTTCACCGTTGGTGGCGCCATATTTGAGAATCATATTTGAGAATTGTTTACTTTTATCAAACGTTTGTCAACGTCTCTGGAAGTTCTTTTGTAATGCGGTAAGCTCTTACAGTCTCTTTATTTTATTCCGGTTGCTTTTTGTAGTAGCCCCCCCCTTCATAGCTAAAATTGCCTGTAAACAGTTCTTAACGGAGGGGAGTCCCCTCCCCCCCACATTTTCGTTCGGGAGAGTCATGCACTTTTTCACTGTTCTTGCTTATACTTAAACTCACATTTTCAACGATTGCTTGCTTGTATTTAATATCGCTTGATCACCAAACGCTTGCTCCGGTGTGCTGATCTTGTTCCCATACGGGATGCTCCACGGTGGGACTATCGGGGCTTGGAGTAGCCCCCCCTCACCGGGGGGGAGTTTTCTAGTGCCCATGGCTGGGAGCCCTTCTCCCGGGCACCTGGGGTGGCGCAGACAATTGCACCTCTTCCCAGCTGTGGGCGCTGGCAGACTTCTCCCGGAGGTCTGGGAGAAAGCTACTGCCATGGTGATCACCAAAACCTGGACTCTACTCTTACTCTTTTCTACTGCTACAGACAGACAAACACAACTACCCATCTTCGTGTATCTCCCCCTTTATGTTTCAGTCCTGAGGTGACTTGGGCTTCCTCAGACTTTAAAAATACTGTTGGCCTCAGCTGATGTGTGGCTGCAGGGAAACAAGGTTCTCTCTGGGCATCTCAGACCCCAGTCATTAGAAATTGTATTCTGTAGTTTGACTCTCAGAGGTTACAGCTAAAAAACCAGAAAAATTCCAGTTATAAAGGCCTGTGTAAGTGTGTGAGATAGTGGCAGAATGTAGAATGTAGGATAAGAGATATGCATTGTAATTCAAAACTAGCCAAAATACCTCTCTCACATGAATAGTCTGAGAATGAAGACCGAGGTCATTTAGGAAACTCTTCAGAGAAAACTACTGAGGGTAGTAACATGACAAATAAGAAGGCAGAAGCCATATAAGAAGTTGCTGAGGAAAATTCAACCTTGCTTCTTCCACAAATAAGATGTCTTGCCCATGTAACAGACAATACAGCTTTATGTTTTGATTCTGGAAGCATCAGAGCCTCTTATAAGTTTTGGATAAGGAAATCGTTGATGAAATGGTAGCCCATTCCAGCTCCTTGGAATGTCAAACACTGTAGACAGTAGATTTATAAATGCCTCTCGCCTGAAGCACCACCATTCTTTTGGCCTCTTAGCTGTACTAGTCAATGGGGGTAAGTAACACATGACAGCACTGCTTACTTTGGCATCTGGAACTGATCTACACCTTTGTTGACCTTGAACTAGCCTGGTAAAGAAACATCTATCTTTATGTTTTGATTCTGGAAGGAAATCGTTGCTGAAATGGTAACCCATTCCAGCTCCTTGGAATGTCAAACACTGTAGACAGTAGATTTATAAATGCCTCTCGCCTGAAGCACCACCATTCTTTTGGCCTCTTAGCTGTACTAGTCAATGGGGGTAAGTAACACATGACAGCACTGCTTACTTTGGCATCTGGAACTGATCTACACCTTTGTTGCCCTTGAACTAGCCTGGTAAAGAAACATCTGCCTTGCTACCCCAGTTTAATCCTAGAAATTAGAAATGGAAAAGCCTCCTGGGCTATTTGCAAAAAGGCTGTCTAGCACCAAACTCCCCCTTTTGAGAGATTAGCCCACAGTATGAAGATATCAATGACAAGGAGTTTCAGGATCTTGGAGTGGATGTTTGGCAACAAACAGAAGTGAAGGAACATTCACAGCAGCTGCAGGGCACTTTTACCTTGTGCAAACAATCGACAAACCTACATGGTAAATTCCTGCACGCTGCTTTGAAAGGCACAGGAATAAAGGCAATACCAAAAAGGCGAGGACACTAAACCCCAATGTTCAGTTTTTCTCAAGCCAGGAGCAAGATTTTCTAAACCTTGTCTCTTCAGCTTCTTCTGACCCAGGATCTATCTTAACACCCACCTGAAACACAAACCCCTCCTCTCTTTTTTTTTGTACCATATAGATAGGTAGGGTTGCTGGCTCTGGGTTGTGAAATACCTGGAGATTTGGGGGACAGAGTCTGAGGACTGGTGGGGTATGGGGAGGGGAAGAGACTTCAATGGGGTATAATGCTATAGAGTCCAGCCTCCAAAGCAGCCATTTTCTCAGGGAGAACTTATCTCTCTTGCCTCAAAAATCAGTTGCAATAGCAGGAGATCTCAAGTAACCACCTGGAGGTTGGCAACCTTATCCATAGGCTTTTCCACTGTGTCTATTTCTCTTGCTGTCAGTGTTTTTTTTTTCCTTTCTCTTTCACCTACTCTCACCTTTCTGTCTCGTGATTTTATCTTTCTTTCTCCATCTCTTAAAAAGAGAAGAGGAAGAAAACCTGAATACGTCAGTGGTGGCTCTGATGTGAACCATCTGAAGTCAGACCACGGCCTGAGTGTCTGTCATCTGAAGCAATCCACCCGCTGAAAAACAAATTGCTCATTGTGTACAGTTAGTCCAAATGTATTTATGGCCTCAAGTCCTGAAAGGCACTTACCAATTTGTATTTGAGAGACACACCTAAGGACTTGGGTACAATGGAACGTTTGAGTGAAATGCTTCCCTGGGGGGAAAAAATGCATGCCTTGATTGCAGTGTTCCTATTACAAATGCTGGGCATGCTTATAGCCATCCTCACAATACCGTGGTGGCAGGGGTAAATTCATAGAAAAAGAGGTGCAGGCACTCATTAGCATAACCCATTAGCATAACTTATTTGCATATACCACACCCCCTGACATCACCGGAAGTGTGTCAGAAGGCAACACCCACTGCTCAGGCTCCACTGGACTGTTTTGGATTGCTAGCTATTGGAAGGGGGGGAACATGCAAATCTGCCCTCACAGAAGAGGGAGAGCTTGTACCTGAATAAAACTTGGTCTTAAAGGTGCCACTGGACTGTTTTGGACCGGGGGGCTGGGGGGGGGCTCTGCAACTTACCTGGCAGCTTCTTGCTCTGACTGAGGGCTGCTGGGAGCAGGGGGTGGGGCTTGTTGCATGTGCCCGCCCCCTGGCCTCTTTACTGCCGGAGCTCCGCTCCTGTGCACTCCTGCAGGAAATGACCCTTGAGTGGTGGACACCCCTCAACCTGCTTGCTGTCTTGCTCTGGCAGTCTATGTACAGCAGTGAATTGAGGGGAAAGGAATATGAGCTTCAGGGATGTTAGCTCAATGGAATCTTAGTTTACAAGCCAGTGTAAAGGTCACTGTTTCCTTTCCTTGCTCTCTCACAAACAAGAAAGGGTTACATTTATAATATTCTGCTTTGCTGTTTTCTCCATGGGAACTCTCTCCCACCAGCAACTTATTTCCCTTCCTGCCAAGCACGTAGCCACAGTGGGGCACTTAGGGGTATGCGCTCTATCACTCATGGCCCAGATCCCACAACTCCCACTGCCCCTGGCTGTGTCCTTACCTGCTGGCCCAGCAGTGGGTATGGAGGTGGAGGCTGTGTGGCTGGAGCATGGCTGGGGTGCTTGTTAACCAGCCCCTGCTGGAATGCATCAAGGCCTGCCTCCTGCAGCCCCGCCCCTCTTTCTCTCTCCCTCCTCCTCAGTGTGTGCTGGCCCCAGCTGTGGGCCAAGCTATGGAGCACAAAATGTCTGTATGGGGGCTATGGCCATTACCCTCTCGGCCAAGAGGCAGAGATTAATGGGGGTTACCCCCAGTGCGCTCCTGCACTCTACTTGGGAAATGTTCAGCACCCTCAGAGTTATTCTGGGGGAGGCAGTGAGTTCTGCTCAGTACCTACCCCACTCTTATGGAGACAAGCAACAGAACTTGCCCTTCACAAATTACAGCCACCCCTTGTCCCCTCTTCATCCAAGCCATCAGGAGAACTGTGGCTCACTTTCTTCGGAGGCTTTCCCTCCAGTGCCCGCTGGCTTTGCAAGGCAGGCTGCCGGTGAGCTGCTGAAAGGGGGGGGATTTGCTTATTCTTCAGCCCCTGAGTTGTGGGGAGACAGAAAGTCAAGGTTTTGTTTTTGTCAAAGCTTGCTGGTTGAACATTTTGTTTGTGCCCCACAGGATTTCCCAATGCCCTACCAACCAAAATTTTCTGGCTATACCCCTGCATTCTGCCCTCTTTTGGAGCCATCCTGTTTCAGGTTATTACCTGAGATTATTATTTAAAGGCTTTGGACTCTACCATAGCCAAAACTATCCTCAAATGCAAACAAAAATACATCTAACTGGAAAAAGAACAGTAAAAGAACAATAAAACAATTTCTGCTTTGTAATCATAGCTTGACATATGAAGACTAAATATTTTATTGGCCTTGCTTTTTGGTGCATGTGGACCCACCCATGTAAATCTGTATAGAATGGCAAAATAGCAAAGAGTCTTTCTGGTTTCTGTGTTAATCAATGCATTGGTCTTTAAGATGTCATAAGACTCTCTACTATGTTTGCTGCAGCAGACTAATATGCCTCCCCCCACCCTGAATTTGTCATATATAAAGAGACATCAAAGGTTGGCAGTCCATTGCACATATGTCTGAGCTCAAGGTTTTGCATTTGCACCACCCCTGAGCACTGGCCAAGGAGGCCATTCACTTGGCAGCATTGTCTATGGTTTCAATCCCTACTGGCCACTTTTACCATCATATACAGACAGTGACATCATTCCAGTCAAGATGCTACAAGACCCACTTCTACGAGCTCACATGACCCCATGACTCACAGTATTAGGTTTCAGGGTCCCCAGATAAGTGCAAAGGGATAGCACATCTTAATACCTATGATGGGAGCCCAAACACAGTGCTTGCCCAGTGGCTTTGTTGCCAGTAGATTCAGATGGGTAGCCATGCTGGTCTGAAGCAACATAACAAAATTTGAGTCCAATGGCAGCTTTAAGACCAACATAGGACCTGTTCACATGCCGAATTTGCTGCGGGAGAGCCACGAATGCTTGGCGGATTTTCAGGGCACGATCACACCGCAACATCTGGCAAGCGTAGCGCACCCATGGCCAACCTGTGGCATACTGCCGAAGCCACACAGTTAAAAAGTATCTCAACAAATGTACTAGCAAATGGTTTGCCACGGGCTGCCAATGGAATCGTTCCGTGTGATCGCGCTGGCGTGCAGCTTCCCCCCTGGTTGTCCTCCTTGATGCGCATGCGCTGACAGATGAAACCGTGGTGTGCCGCCGTCACATCTGATCGCGTTCTGGTGGGTCTAATTGCGGCGGCGCAAAGAGCCACACCTCCCCCCTGCGTTATCTGGCCCATGTGACCAGGGCCAAATTTTATTCAACCTTGAATAAGACTTTGTTGGTCTTAAAGGTGCTATTGGGCTTGGATTTTGTTTTGTTGCCAGTAGTAAGGGCCATCCAAGAGGGCTCTTTGCATGTAGTCTTGGTTGCTTCCAAACAGGCTTACACTCTCACAGAAAGACTAGTGGAATAGAAATTGGACGGCTGTGCCCCTCTTGGGTTGCTCAACTGTAACAATGAGGAAATCTTTCTTTGCACCCTGAAGCTAAAGCAGCTCTTAATTCAGCTGCCATTTCAGGGTCACCTCACATGTTGAAATTTCCATTCATGGGAATGCTCTCACAAGTTGCTCCCTTGACAACAACTGTAATTTGGGAAGGAATTATTGTCTCCCGACAAGTCAAGCATGGATATGCCAGGCCAAAGCTTGTCATACCCATATCTGATTTAAGACACAGCTATAAATCCTTTTTACCATATTTTTGGTCATAATGGGGGAAGCAGTACTTGGTAGTTTTTGTGTCAATGTTAAGGCCGACTTCCCTTGATTCAACAGTAGCATTACCAAAGGCAGTAATGATGGTTGTAAAATATATGTTTGGTGTGATTGATTACCAGAAAGCATTTTATTTAGTTGCATACGTATGATTACTTAAGGTCTGAATGTACAAGCCCCCGTCTCCAGCAATCAATTTTTACAAATGAGGGGAAGTTAATAAATGTCTGAAGAACAAGTCGGTAAATAGATTTAACGAAGAAATAAATCATGTCATTTCCTAAAGACATCCCTGCTTTGTAGTACTTTACTACATTTGTTATGTACATGTTGATGACAGATCAGAGGTCAAGGAATCAATCATATTCTGCCCATGAATGACCACTGAGTCTGGACACAATCCAATGCAGTGTTAAGCACACTGAAGCCCACCGGTCTCAGCAAACTTAACATGCTGCAGCCTGTGTTGGAATGGTGGCCTCATCCTGAAAACACTTGCAGAACTTGATAACATGCTGGAGGTTTCCCGAGACACCTTCATTTGGTTTATTAGCATGTCCTTAGATCTTGATAAGTGCAATGAAAAGGACACGTCTAACTAATTTGCAGGAAAATTGTCCTCTAATAACCCATATCAGTAGTTAGGGATGAAGACGTGGAAAAGTGTTGGGTATTTGCATGTTGAAAACACTCAATGTGTATGCATGGGGTTAAATGTCTGTCTTGTTGTTACAGGAAATCACCTGTCTTTGTGTTAGCCAATGTTAGCTCAAGTCTGTTAGCCCGCGAAAAGCATCCCTGTTCTAAGAGTTTGATTGGGAGCAAAGTGATAGCAACTTTGCATTTTATGGTCTCTCTTCCGCTCTTTGTTTGCCTTGGAGAAGAAGCATGTGAGGAGGGCCATCTTTCAGTTCTTCTAGTCTAGAGAGGATGTAGCTGATTTAGCTCTCTGTTATTTTCTCCCAAGTTACCCTTCCCTATGGTAGAATTGTAGTAAACTTTTATATTTTTAAACACACATGGACTCTGGGTCTGATTATTGAACTCTGGCATTGCTAAGCTGTTAATTTTAACTCTGCTGAATTTCTTAAAAACTCCAACAAAAAGAAAACACTGAAGAAATTTGCACAGTAAAAATGAATGAGAAAAATACTGGAAAACAAGAGCAGAAGAACCACCACACGTTGATGTACGTGAGCACTGATTCCAGCCAAATGCTTCCAAGAATTCCAAATGCATGATTGAGACAATTATTATCTTCTGTACCTGGTATTCAGTAGCAAACTACCCTTGAATATGAAGGATCCATTTGGCTACTGTAGGTAATAAAGACTGACAAGCAGGGGACCTTCAAAGACTTGTAGGGGGGAATCTCATTTTGCCCTCCCACACTATTTCCTCTTTCTCTTCCCTGAAAGCCCTCAAATCCTCTCCTCTTTTCCTACTTCCCTCTCATTCTCACTTCCCAGCTAATTTACCTTTATCTGGCCCATTGTCTTCAGTTTTCCCTCCTTTCCTCCCCAACAGCCTCTACGTGGGGAAACGATTGCATGGTGCTGGCTGCTGGGCCAGGCCGAGTTGCACGGTGAGGAACCCACAAGGACTTTTGGGGAGCACCTCTGTATTTCTTTCCCCACAGTATTTCCTCATCATGGCAAGACCCCATATCCCCAGCTCTTCCTACATCTTTTTCTCCTTCCCACCCACCCAGCAAACTACTTTTTGACTCTCCCAATCTTCAGCTACATTTAGTATTTACTTCATTTACCTGCCTTTTCCCACAATAGTGATCCAAAGCAGCTTACATGCTCTGCTCCTCTTGTCCTTCATTATACTCTGTGAGGTAACTTGGGCTGAGAATAGGCTGAGAATGTATAACTGGCTAAATGTCACCAAACTTCCACCACAGTGGGGATTCAGACCTCGGTGTCCCAGATCCTAGTCTGAAACTCTAACTGCTGCACTGCACTGGCTTTTGTATGCTGGCTGATGATGAACAGTGACAAGCAGCCAGTCCTGGGTGAGTCATGCAAGTCATGCAGTAGCAAATCACCTGTTGGGTGCTGCCAGGCCTGGCTCTAGTGAGTCCTCCCTTAAAGGCCAAAACAACCATGGAAAGAGCCCTTCTCCCTCCCCATGCCTTGAAACCATGGCTTGAAGGCTGGCAATGGCCACTGAGGGCATTTTTTTCTTAAAGGTATAGGTGCTGCTTCTATATATTTTTTTAATCATACAACTTTTTAAAAAAGATTTCAGGGTTTTTGTAGGTTTGTAGAAAGATCTGTCTTCTCTGTTCATGGTTCCAAATCCCCATTCTGCCCTGAAAACTCATTGGGGGACCTTGGCCCAGTTACACATTCTCAGTCTACCTCATGTGCAGGGGCAGATTGCCATTAAGATGTCTCTCAGTGGGCCAGTGGCCTCTGCCTTATCTGGGCTGGGGTAGCCCTGTGACAGAAGAGGTGAATCTCCCCTGCCTGACCCTCCTGAAAGGTGGGAAGGCAGTGCCTCATCCACCCAAGGGGAGGCAGTGCCCAGCCTGCCCAAAGCAAGGAGGGGGAGGCAGTGCCTGGCCCAACCTGGTCCACCCAGGGTGAAGGAGGCAGGGACTGGCCTGCCTAAAGCGAGGCAAGGGAGGCAGCGCCTAACCCACCTGAGGAGAGGGGAGAAGTGGATCCTGGCTATAGTGTAACCAGCCCTGACCGGGCCGGGCATGTCCGGACTTGCCCAGGGACAAAACCTCAAGCTTCGTGCCAAAAGACAATGGGTCAGTAGGATCCTAGACCGACCCAATCAGAGGGCTAGGTCCCAGACCGTTAGGCCAATAGGCCTCTCGGTTACTGTAAATAGCCTATCAGGAAGTGGGGGGGTGTTATGGTGGTGGGTCCTGAGGGAATATAAGCCGGCCTGCGAGCCGGCCAGCTTCGTCTTGTTCCTGACTAATAAAAGTATGCTTAGCTGAAATCACTCTCCGTCTGCATACTTTTCACTGGCCCACCAAGGAAAAGGGGAGGGGGCACCAGGCTTGGCTTGCCTAAGCCCTACTCAAAACCAGGGAAGCAGGAACAGCCTGCTAGAGGCATGGGAAATGGTGCCTGGCCCACCCAAACCGAGGTACAAGATGAAGAAAGCTGCACCCAGTCAATTGGTTAGGCAGGTTGCCTCTTTCTTCCTTCTTCCTGCCTCCTTTGGGAGGGCTGGCCAGGGACAGGCAGGCTAGCTCTTCCTCTCTCCCTCCTTCCTTTGTGAGGACGGATCCAGGGTAATCTGAGGGAGGGGCTGCTTTTCCAAAGTTTTTCGCTCGTTGCCTCTTCTCACAGTATAAAATGGAAGAGAAGAGAATGATGTAAACTGCTTTGGGACCCCACTGTAGAGAAAGTTGGGGTACAGATGAAGTAAACAGATAATAAATGTAACTGAAGATGGCTGGGCAGGTAAAAATTAGGTTGGTATTGGTGGTAAGGAGAAGGAAGGAGAGAAGGGTGAGGATATGGGGGTTGTCAGGAAGAAGGAAACATGAAATAGTGTGGGGAAGGGGACGTGAGGAAATTGAGGTTTCTCTCACAAGTCCTTGCAGGTTCTCCACAGTGCAACTGGGCACAGCACTGCAACCAGCACTGTGTAACTGGGCCATAGTTTTCCTGGGAAGAGGCTGCCAGGGGTGTGGAAGGAGAGAAAACTGAAGACAAGAGAGCAGAAAAGGGTAAGTTGGCTGATGGGTAAGAAGGAGAGAAGAAGACAGGAAAGGGGGGAAAGCTATGGGGAT
>NW_015172562.1:360225-364295 GCF_001447785.1 Gekko japonicus | reverse complement strand
GATGTCCCTGGAAGTTTTTGTGGGTTCCCACTTGTGCTTGTATTATGCATAAGCGTATTGTTATGCACACATCACTTCTCCAAGCAATGAGAAGTTCCAGGAACTCCATGGAGCCAGGCTAGTTCTGTTTAGAGGACAGCACACCGGAGAATTATGTTGTTTTAATAATATTTGTATTATTCACAATTATACAGGTAAAATCAGGAGGAGACACAAAGGCACCCACAAGGCAGCAGACCTGCTACTCCACAATAGATCCCTAGAGAAGGAGATCCTGCCCCATCCCAGAAGGAGATCCTGCCCTCTCTCCCTCCTTCCTTTGTGAGGACGGATCCAGGGTAATCTGAGGGAGGGGCTGCTTTTCCAAAGTTTTTCGCTCGTTGCCTCTTCTCACAGTAGGCTTCAGTCCACTCCAGCAGGGTCTGTCCACGCCTCTCTTTTTCTGTTCTACAACCTCAGATGTGCTTTCTTTTTTACACAGACGTTTATCTGCTTCCTCTGTCCAGTTAGGTGTGTAGCTCAGCTCCTTCAAGCCCTGATGGACACTTGAGTGAAACAATATTTCTTTTTTTAAAAAATATCATTTTTAAATTTATTTTCAAAATAACATTCAATACACAGTACATCTAAACAAATAATATCAAACATAACATACATACATACATACATAACAAAACAGTTCTAACTTAAGCCTTGTGAGGAAACATGTACAAATGTATGGTAGACTAAGCTACTGATTCCAGGCAAAGCCCACAACAATGAATAACTAGAAATATTTCTGTAATCTTCCAGCTACTTTATTAATATTTAATTCCATTCAGAATTCCCTCCTCAGAGTTCTCTCAATATTGACTTGCCATTGCTCTGCAGGGCTGCTGGCAACCAGGAGCAAAAGGAGCTCTGGTTAGCGCTACAGGGACCACTCAACCTGGCTTGCTCCAGGGCCATTTTGATTTCCCAGTCCATGCCTAGGTGGGCCATTCAGTTCCATCCCTTCACAGTAGGAACCCAGTAGGACCAATAGGAACCCACTGGCCCTTCCTTCGCTATATTTTTCCTTAAGCCATCCCAGGCCATGGATTTAATGGATATGAGACAATTCAACTATGTGCCTCTGCACTTAAGATCATGGCCTGAAGATTCTGTCTGCTCCCTTTATATCTTTTTCTGCATTTATAATATCAAGCCTGACAAAAAGCTCTGGTGACCTTGAACGCTTTCAGAGTTTTACAGCAATTTGGTGATCCAGTAATAGGTATTTCATGGATTTTGTTCCTCTATGCTTTAGCATTGTCATTTATAAAATAAGCACTATGCATCTGTATGTCCCAGCCAGCCACCTTAGTGAAGCATAATGAAGAGGCAGATTGATATAGTGATTAAAGTGTCAGACTGGCTAAATGTCACCAAACTTCCACCACAGAGTGGAGATTCAGACCTCGGTGTCCCAGATCCTGGTCTGAAACTCTAACTGCTGCACCGCACTGGCTTTTGTATGCTGGCTGATGATGAACACTGACAAGCAGCTGTTTACGGGATGGGGGGGAGATAAATGCAAAAAATAAAATAATAAATAAACTAGGCTCTGGGAAACCTGGGCTCAAATCCCCATTTGTGACGTGGAAGCTTGCTGGTGAACTTGGGCCACTCACAAACTCTCAGCCTAACATACCTCACAAGGTGGTTGTGAGGATAAAACAGATGACAGGAGAACAATATAAGCTGCTTTGGATCCCGATTGGGGAGAAAGGCAAGTTTTAGATAAAGTAAATAAAATAAATTTATGGCTACCATAAGGAGAGGTTCCTTAAAAGAGAAGGTGCTCAGAGTTGATTGAGCAGAAAGTGACATGTAGCTTGATTCAGCAGAATGTTCTTTTTTTCTCCAGAAAATGTCCTTCTGTCAGGCTCTATCTACATGTTACAAAGTCCTCACATTTTCTGGAGAACAACACAAGGACTTTGTTAGGAGTTTTATGCAATGGAAGATTTGTGCCTTGCAGATACACACCTGCTCTGTTCTGTTTGCAACCACAGCTAGGGATGGGCACGAACCAGGAAAAAGTGGTTCGTGGTTCATGGTCGAACCACAAACTGAACCAGTAGGTGTGTTCATGAACCCAACCAGTTTGTGGCCCCACGAACTCTGTTGAAAGAGTTTTAAAGTGTGCCATTGTAAAAGTTTGTTTTTAATTTGCTCAATGATTTCACCATAATTGGTGTTAAATAACTTTGTTAGGTCTATCGGGATTTTAATTCCTAGATAGGACCATGTTTGTGTAAACAGTTCTAACTTAAGCCTTGTGAGGAAATGGGGTTTGCAGAAAGCTCCCCACTGCTCAACTATTTTAGGTTGTCTTGTGTAGTCCCTTTAAACTGCATAAAGCAGCCCAAAACCGCTGAGTGGTGGGGAGTAAGCTGCTTCCGATCGCTCAGCTGTTTTTTGGTCCTTGGGACTCCGCAAGACAGCCTGAAACAGCTGATTAGCAAGGAGCGCCTCCCCACTGCTTAGCTGTTTTTATGGCTTTTGTGGGGAACAGAAATCAGGGTTTTAAAGGGACTCAGAGCCCCTTTAATGCCTAGGTGGGCCATTCAGTTCCATCCCTTCACAGTAGGAACCCAGTAGGACCAATAGGAACCCACTGGCCCTTCCTTCGCTATATTTTTCCTTAAGCCATCCCAGGCCATGGATTTAATGGATATGAGACAATTCAACTATGTGCCTCTGCACTTAAGATCATGGCCTGAAGATTCTGTCTGCTCCCTTTATATCTTTTTCTGCATTTATAATATCAAGCCTGACAAAAAGCTCTGGTGACCTTGAACGCTTACAGAGTTTTACGGCAATCTGGTGGTCCAGTAATAGGTATTTCATGGATTTCGTTCTTCTATGCATTAGCACTGTCATTTATAAAATAAGCACTATGCATCTGTATATCCCAGCCAGCCACCTTAGTGAAGCATAATGAAGAGGCAGATTGATATAGTGATTAAAGTGTCAGACTGGCTAAATGTCACCAAACTTCCACCACAGAGTGGAGATTCAGACCTCGGTGTCCCAGATCCTGGTCTGAAACTCTAACTGCTGCACCGCACTGGCTTTTGTATGCTGGCTGATGATGAACACTGACAAGCAGCTGTTTACGGGATGGGGGGGAGATAAATGCAAAAAAAATAATAATAAATAAACTAGGCTCTGGGAAACCTGGGCTCAAATCCCCATTTGTGACGTGGAAGCTTGCTGGTGAACTTGGGCCACTCCCAAACTCTCAGCCAAGGTGGTTATGAGGATAAAACAGATGACAGGAGAACAATATAAGCTGCTTTGGATCCCGATTGGGGAGAAAGGCAAGTTTTAGATAAAGTAAATAAAATAAATTTATGGCTACCATAAGGAGAGGTTCCTTAAAAGAGAAGGTGCTCAGAGTTGATTGAGCAGAAAGTGACATGTAGCTTGATTCAGCAGAATGTTCTTTTTTTCTCCAGAAAATGTCCTTCTGTCAGGCTCTATCTACATGTTACAAAGTCCTCACATTTTCTGGAGAACAACACAAGGACTTTGTTAGGAGTTTTATGCAATGGAAGATTTGTGCCTTGCAGATACACACCTGCTCTGTTCTGTTTGCAACCACAACTAGGGATGGGCACGAACCAGAAAAAAGTGGTTCGTGGTTCATGGTCGAACCACAAACTGAACCAGTAGGTGTGTTCATGAACCCAACCAGTTTGTGGCCCCACGAACTCTGTTGAAAGGGACAGCAGTCCCTTTAAATGGGGTTTGCAGAAAGCTCCCCACTGCTCAACTATTTTAGGTTGTCTTGTGTAGTCCCTTTAAACTGCATAAAGCAGCCCAAAACAGTAGGTGTGTTCATGAACCCAACCAGTTTGTGGCCCCACAAACTCTGTTGACAGGGACAGCAGTCCCTTTAAATGGGGTTTGCAGAAAGCTCCCCACTTAGCTGATTAGCAAGGAGCGCCTCCCCACTGCTTAGCTGTTTTTTTTTTTGGTAAACAAATTTTTATTTTCTCAGGAATACAACATATAAAACATTTCATTCTATCAATTGTCTA
>NW_015172562.1:359874-360054 GCF_001447785.1 Gekko japonicus | reverse complement strand
TCCCAGTTCTTTTCCAGATAAATTTTAAAATCATTCCATTCTCCAAAAAACTCATCGTCTTCTTTGTTATTCAGTTTTTTTGTAATCTTATCCATTTGTGCCATGAACAGAACTTTTTGTATCCATTCTTCAACCTCTGGTACCTTTTCTGTCTTCCAAAACTGAGCATAAATCATTCTC
>NW_015172562.1:357419-357526 GCF_001447785.1 Gekko japonicus | reverse complement strand
TAGGTGGGCCATTCAGTTCCATCCCTTCACAGTAGGAACCCAGTAGGACCAATAGGAACCCACTGGCCCTTCCTTGGCTATATTTTTCCTTAAGCCATCCCAGGCCA
>NW_015172562.1:357176-357301 GCF_001447785.1 Gekko japonicus | reverse complement strand
TGGTGACCTTGAACGCTTACAGAGTTTTACGGCAATCTGGTGGTCCAGTAATAGGTATTTGATGGATTTCGTTCTTCTATGCATTAGCACTGTCATTTATAAAATAAGCACTATGCATCTGTATA
>NW_015172562.1:350109-357160 GCF_001447785.1 Gekko japonicus | reverse complement strand
TCCCAGCCAGCCACCTTAGTGAAGCATAATGAAGAGGCAGATTGATATAGTGATTAAAGTGTCAGACTGGCTAAATGTCACCAAACTTCCACCACAGAGTGGAGATTCAGACCTCGGTGTCCCAGATCCTGGTCTGAAACTCTAACTGCTGCACCGCACTGGCTTTTGTATGCTGGCTGATGATGAACACTGACAAGCAGCTGTTTACGGGATGGGGGGGAGATAAATGCAAAAAAAATAATAATAAATAAACTAGGCTCTGGGAAACCTGGGCTCAAATCCCCATTTGTGACGTGGAAGCTTGCTGGTGAACTTGGGCCACTCCCAAACTCTCAGCCAAGGTGGTTGTGAGGATAAAACAGATGACAGGAGAACAATATAAGCTGCTTTGGATCCCGATTGGGGAGAAAGGCAAGTTTTAGATAAAGTAAATAAAATAAATTTATGGCTACCATAAGGAGAGGTTCCTTAAAAGAGAAGGTGCTCAGAGTTGATTGAGCAGAAAGTGACATGTAGCTTGATTCAGCAGAATGTTCTTTTTTTCTCCAGAAAATGTCCTTCTGTCAGGCTCTATCTACATGTTACAAAGTCCTCACATTTTCTGGAGAACAACACAAGGACTTTGTTAGGAGTTTTATGCAATGGAAGATTTGTGCCTTGCAGATACACACCTGCTCTGTTCTGTTTGCAACCACAGCTAGGGATGGGCACGAACCAGGAAAAAGTGGTTCGTGGTTCATGGTCGAACCACAAACTGAACCAGTAGGTGTGTTCATGAACCCAACCAGTTTGTGGCCCCACGAACTCTGTTGAAAGGGACAGCAGTCCCTTTAAATGGGGTTTGCAGAAAGCTCCCCACTGCTCAACTATTTTAGGTTGTCTTGTGTAGTCCCTTTAAACTGCATAAAGCAGCCCAAAACCGCTGAGTGGTGGGGAGTAAGCTGCTTCCGATCGCTCAGCTGTTTTTTGGTCCTTGGGACTCCGCAAGACAGCCTGAAACAGCTGATTAGCAAGGAGCGCCTCCCCACTGCTTAGCTGTTTTTATGGCTTTTGTGGGGAACAGAAAGCAGGGTTTTAAAGGGACTCAGAGCCCCTTTAAACCCCTGCTTCCTGCTCTATCCACAAACCACCATGAACTGCCATGAACTGCTTTAAAATTTCATGGAAGTTTGTGACAGTAGACCCATCCCAAACTTCTGTTTATGAACCACGAACAGGGCAAAATGCATGATGAATTTTGCTTCATGGTTCAGTTTGTGCCCATCCCTAACCACAGCATGCAGAGAGAAGCACCTGTAGCCTCCCCCTGCACACATTGTTTTTACATCCTCAAACCACTCCATGTAGCCACTAGTAGGTCCATTGCAAGAATCATGTTTCCTGTCTGGCTTTGTGTAAGTTTCACATTGGAGCCATGGGGTGGTTTGCAGATATGAAAACAGCATGGCCGGAGGTAAGCTAAAGCCACTTCTCCTTGCATGCTGTTCTTGCAAACAGTAAAGAGATGGTGTGCATCTGGGGGCACAAAACTCGCACCCCACGTTGGTTTGTTCCCCAACAAACATGAAAACTTAATAATGGGTAGATTGAGCTTCAGCCTTCTCATTTGTTGTGCTGCCTCCCTTTCTAAATCAGAGTGCAGGATGAAACCAACATTAACTGAAATATTGCAAAGGTGCCTTGCAAGCTGAAGGAAAAAGAGGAAAAGAAAATACCCTTTACCCATGTCTCCCTGCTGTAATTAAATCAGGAAAAGTTGGCACTTAACGTGTTTAGATTGAAATTTACAGGCTGCTATGGGGGGGGGCGATGCTGGAAGAAATGTGATTCCTTTGCTGTCACTCACTGGAGAGGCAGGAAGGAACGACCCAGCATGTGCTTGTAGGAACTAGAGCTCCTTCAAACAAAGCTCATGCCTCCCCTCCCTCCTCAGAGGATGTGTGATATTGGGATGTCAGGGCCCGGCAATTAAAATGGAATCAGTGGCAAAGCCTAAAGGGAAACATTGAGCGGCATATTAAATACAAGGAAAGAAGCTGCAGCACTCATTTTTTACTTCTCTGAGCTATCATGGGGCTGTGCAGAGCCTTGAGGAGCTGGGCAACAGCATGTTCATTGAAATGAAAGAGCTCACAAGCTCATTGCACAGAGACAATGTCATATGCAGTTCTTGTACAGGTGGATTCTGCCTGTGAGAGATGAGCACTGAGAGTATGCATTATAGGGTAGTGCTCGTTTCTTACTGGCTATGTTTCTGGGTTCCAAAATTAGAGACCAGAAGAACGAGGAGTAATTCAAACAGCTTTTAATCTAAGGAGCAACTCCAACAGGTTTATGCAAGTAGTACAAATGGCACCTTTAAGACCAACAGAGGTTTATTCAAGGTATGAACAGGTGGATTCTTAATTCTCAGTCCTTTAGGTATAAATATAATGTCGTAGGTTTATGTAAGCACTCTCAACTATCTGGACTCCCTCTTGAACATGTGGCATTAGGGGATGTCTTCAGATTAATACACTATATTAGAATAAGGGAATATCTTGAAAGTATAAGTTATATCACTACACTGGCAGCATCTCAACCCCTTCTCACCTGCATGTGTTTATTCCATGAGAGCCAGTTTGGTGTAGTGATTAGGAGCACAGACTCTAATCTGGGAGAACTGGGTTTGATTCCCCACTCCTCCACATGCAGCTACTGGTGTGACTTTGGGTCAGTTACAAGATGTTTCAGAGCTGTTGTCTCACAAGCAGTTCTCGAAAGAGCTCTCTCAGCCCCACCTACCTCGCAGGGGGTCTGTTGTCGGGAAGGGAAGGGGATTGTAAGCCACTCTGAGACTCCTTCCAATAGTGAAGGGTGGGGCAATTCTGTTGGGCAAATATATTAATTTATATATTTCAAATGTTTATCTTGCTTTACTGCTGAGCCTTCAGGGTAGTTACCACATTAAAACAATAAATAAATGTGAGTAGAATACAATATATAGGCCCCTGCCACACGGGGGGGGGGGTAGCATGGGCAAAGTGGGGCTTTCTAAAGCCGCACCAAAAGAGAGACGCGGCGGTGGGATCACATAGATCCCCTGAGCCACTGTGCACTTCCTCCCCGGCACGATCAGATGCCAGGGGGAAGCCACTGAAGAAAGAGCGCGACAGCCGAACTGCGCATGCGCACACAGTTCGGCGGGGAGCCTGGATTGATCCAGATGACGGGCGCAGCAGCGATCCCACGGCCACGCTTGCTGCGGTACTTCAGGTAAGTCCTCCTCTGTAGGAGGTTCTTTTTTGCAGTGGCTTTTCCGGGTTTAGGGACGGATCGGGGACGGGTGCGCGCCGCTTCCCAGATGTTGCGGTAAGATCGCGCCCGTTTGCTGCGCCCCTGATCCGTCCCTCTCCCAGGCCAAAGTCTCTCGTGTGACCGGGGCCATACTAAATCTGACAATGTAGCAATAAAAGCAGCAATTATATAACACCGCCTTACTAAACTGAACATTCTCTTGAATACAAAAACCAAAGAAGGTGTTTCATGCACCTTTCCATTATCTGTAAATCTGTGAAGTTTCAGGGAGGTATATACCCTTTGTAAACCATTTGAGCAAGTACACTTGTAGCTAGGGTTGCCATCTCCAGCTAAGGACATTTCTAGAAATGTTGTTGTGGAGCCTAGGGAAGGGAGGGACTTCAGCAAGGTCTAATGCCATAGAATCCTCCCTCCAAAGCAGCTATTTTCTCCCTAGGAACTGGCCTCTGTCATCTGGAGATCTGTTGTGGGGAAGGGAAGGGGATTGTAAGCCACTCTGAGACTCCTTCCAGTAGTGAAGGGTGGGGTATAAATCCAATCTCTTCTTCTTCTACTACATATGGTAGGCCACTCCACTCAGCTAACCAACAAGGACCTATCCTTCATTCTTTGCTATATTCCCCCACCCCCAAGAAAGACCCATCACAGGCCACAGCTTATGAGGGAGTTCAGCAAAGTGCCTCTATGCTTGAGCCTTTGAGTTTATGTGTCACTGCCATCCATACTAGTAAAGGAGACTGGTAATTATCAAAGATAGAGCTTCCTGAAAAGAGGAGCTGCGGAGGGGTGACTGAGCATAAAATTACATTTCGCATGAGCCATTGGTGTTTTTTGTTTCTAGAAAGTTAAACAGCAAAATGAGCAATCATAGACAGAGGGGTAACAAGGACTCCAGAAGCTCAGTGGAGGAGACACAGGAGGACATAAGCCCTAAACACAGCAGCCATGCCTCTTTTCCTATATTTCTGCTTACCAACCCAGGACCCAAAGACAACCGTCAAAGTCTGTTAGGATTCTTTTTGCCACACAACTCAAACTAATTAACATGCTCATTGTTGAGGGATTTTTCTACCTCTTTGCATGGTGTTCCCCACTTTATCACAAATTGGGCGGGGGGGCTTGATAAGTAATTCACAACATATGGGCAAAAACACATTCTCCTTACTTCAAACTGAGTTCATGATCCTCTGCTGAACAGCAAACTCTTTTCAGTCGGTTTCTAACAGAAGAGAAAGTTGGCAGATCTGCCCTTGTTGCACATAGCCAAACTGTCATTAGATTGGAAACAGCCAGCAATCCAGGTGATGTGGCACTTTTAGCCCATTCCAGTGTGATTTGTCCACTCTCGACACTTTGGCACATCTGTATGCTCCAGCCTGTCAGGCCGATAACATTCGAATTGTTAATAAATGGAAACACTCGAGCCCTCTTGACACATATTTGTCATTCATTCCCCACATCTGCTTGTGAAGTAGAGAAAAGCCCTCCAGGCTCAAGGGCCTCTCCACACCCTGACTCAGCACATGGAAACGTACATTCAAGTTGAGCCTTGTTTCGCTGCTGAAAGGCTGGAGTGCTGGTCTTGGCAGGAAGGCCTCCTGTGTTAATTACCCCTCACTGAACGATCACAGTCTTCCTAATCCCCCAGTCAGTCAATCAACACAGATGCTTACTGGGCTACTGTATACCTCACTGGCTATGGACAGAGGCTGACACCCTGCCCTTTCCCCTCCAGGGACTCCAATGTGGGCTGAAATGCTCAGCCAGTATACTCAACCTCATTTTAGGATGAGGATACACTGTCAAAGCAACCCAATGAATGTAGCTGCTTCTACTTACAACATATCCAGCTCTGGGATATAGAAGGACTCAGTGTCGCCAGCATAGCTGGGGTATAGTCGAGTGAAGGACTGCAGTAACAAGGGAGGCAGCTCTAGATTAAAGGGTGCCAACAGAGGAAGGTGAGGGTTGAAGTGTCAAGGAGGGTCTGGTAGCCAAACAAGCAGAATAGGTGTGGATTTAAAGACTGCTGCATGAGGGGGTGGCTAGAGAGACAAGATTCTGGGGGCTGTGATCAGCCTGGGGAATCCTAGAACTGAGCAAGTCATGTTGCATAGAGTGTCTGGGGCCCCTGCCACACGGGGGGGGGGGAGAAGTATGGCCAAAGTGCGGCTTTTTAAAGCCACACCAAAAGAAACATGCGGCGGCGAGATCACATAGATCCCCTGAGCCGCCGCGCAGTTCCTCCCCGGCACGATCAGATGCTGGGGGGGGGGGGGGAAGCTACTGAAGGGAGAGCGAGGCTGCTGAACTGTGCATGTGTGCGCGTGCACAGTTCGGCCGGGAGCCTGGATTGCTCTGGATGATGGGCACGGCGGCAATCCCATGACCACGCTTGCTGCGGAGCTTCA
This sequence comes from Gekko japonicus, assembly GCF_001447785.1. NCBI lineage: Eukaryota > Metazoa > Chordata > Lepidosauria > Squamata > Gekkonidae > Gekko > Gekko japonicus. Next base: position 351,449 of record NW_015172562.1, on the reverse strand, counting down.
GGTAAGTCCTCCTCTGTAGGAGGTTCTTTTTTGCAGCGGCTTTTCCGGGTTTAGGGACGGAACGGGGACGGGTGCGCGCCGCTTCCCCGATGTTGTGGTGAGATCACGCCCGTTTGCTGTGCCCCTGATCCGTCCCTCTCCCGGGCCAAAATCTTCTGGGTGACCGGTGCCTGGATTGGGTCGAAAGCATCTGAGTGGAAAGACCCAGATGGAGCCTTTGTTTGGGGCAGCTCTGAAGCAAAACAAATAGCAGCAAGAACTGGCAGCTCTGTAGATGGCTGTGCTTGAAAGGTGCGGAAGCTCCCTATTCATTGCTTTGGTGCTAAAGTTCTAAAGCAGGAGAGTGGGAAAGCAGTATATGGGGGGAAATGCTGTGGCATGTGAAGGGAACCCATACTGACTTTGCTCCTTGGAACACTGCAGTGTGTCTTGCCACTCTGGCTGGGTGATCATCTCCAATTGAAGTGCACTTTTTTTTTTGTATTTGTGTGTGTGTGTATATGCCTGGAAGTCGTGGTTGACTTCTGGTGACCTCTAGTGGGGCTTGGACATTTCAGAGAGGTGGCTTGCTATTGCCTGCTTCTGCGTCCCACCTCTGGTATTCCCTGGAAGTCTCCCTTCCAAGTACTTGCCAGGGTCAGCCCTGCTTAGCTTCCAAGATCTGAGGAGATTGGGCTTGCCTGGGCTATCCAGGTCAGGGCCAACTGAAGTGCAGTGTTGACTGTGAAGATCTGGATGTTAGTTGGGTTGAGTCTAACTACCTCCCCTCCTCCCGTCCGCCAAATATTGTGGCCCATGCTGTCCTGCCAGTGTTAACTAAGAAGGTGGTGTGCTACATGGTTTGTTTAGGCTGCAAACTTCCATACATGGAAAGCTGTTCGGGGGTTCTCTGCATTAAGGGCAGGCTATTCCTGTTGCTCAGTAGAAACTCACCATGCCTTTTCCTTTGCCCTGGGGTCACTGACAAGTTAAGCTGTGAGGAGACACAAAGGAAAAGAACTGAACTGTTTTCATCCTTCTGACAGGCAGCTGCTTGACAGAGGAAGACAGTGCTAACATCTTGTGCCTCTGAAGTCCAGGGTGTGATTCCCAGGAAACATTTTTGCTGGAGTGTGAACAGTTTCTCCCCCTCACCCCTGAGAGTTCTGGTGTCTGAAAGATGAGTCTCACTTAGAATGACACCCAAGAGCTTTGGTACAAATCCATGGTGACATCTTTTCAAAAGCAGAGGTGATGCTCTCACCCTCTGCGTAAGAGGTTATAGGACCGTGTCCTGAGAAGCTGTGAAACTCTCTGTCACCGATCGCAGAAGAGCAGCAGCCGTCCTGTTGCCGGGCTCT
>NW_015172562.1:313774-350052 GCF_001447785.1 Gekko japonicus | reverse complement strand
CACCGTGCTTACTTTTTTTCTTTTCTTTTAAAGAGTTTCCTCAAGCATAACAGAGCTTGTCTCACTCAGGGCGGCCACAAAGCCTTCCGTGAGTGAGTGCCTGGCTCTGGGAGGAAGCCAAGTGGCAGAAGTTTTTCCTCCCACCCACATGTTATATCTTTATTTCAGAACTACAGTGAGTGGAAAAGAAATCCTGTGCATAGGCTGGGAAGCTTCAGCAAGGAAACTGTGCATCGCTGGCCTCTCTTGGGAGCCCTACCCTTTTTTCTCTTCTTTAGAACCATCAAATGATCCATTCCAAACAGCATACTACGGCTGATTTGGCACTAGAGCTGCCTCGATGTTGCGCCGCCATTTGCCCCGATACTATTGGTCACTTTCACACCCCAAGCTGCGGGGCTGCATTTTGACTCGCCGCTTTTCCACCCCCCAGCTGCGGGGCTGCATTTTGACTCGCGGCTTCGCCCGATTCCCCCACAGTTTTGTGATCCTGTTTTTGGAGGATCACGAAAGTGCAGAGGAAATCGGGCGAAGCCACAGGTCAAATGCAGCCCTGCGGCTTCAGGTGTGAAATTGACCAATAGTATCGGGGCAAACTATCGGGGATCACTTTCTCTGTGGATCTGAGTGGGATAGTGGATGTGGATCTGCTATCCAATAGCTTCTCTTTAAAGGCTTAGATCACACACACTGAATAATCCATTTTCAATGCACTTCCCAACTGGATGTTACTGTGTGAACTGACAAAATCCAGTTGGAAAATGCATTGAAAGTGGATTATTTATTGTGTGTGATCGCATCCTTTGTTTCTACCTGTGCTCTACTAGCAAATCTGTAAATAAAGCAAATGCTCCAAAAGCACCATAAGTCTCCCATGCTCTCTCCTCCAAAAGGGGGCCAATCTAGGTAAACACTGCCCCTGTAATTTTTCACTACTCAAAGAAATGAAGAACAGGCAGTATTACCAGCTTCTGTCTGCAATGAGTATGACGTAATATTCTGCATGCACATGAAAGCTTATACCTTGAATAAAACTTTGTTGGCCACTGGACTCAGACTTTGTTCTAATCATAGAGAGACAGAGAACATATTTGGTTTCTCTGCCTCTCAGTCCATCACTTCTCCCTTTGGCCTGCCATCTCCTCATGCACTGCAACTCATTGAGTATATAAGTCCCAGCCCATGGTTCTCCATGTCACTCATGAACTGTCTGGTCTTTGATCATTTGTTGCAGACTGGAAACTGCCACCTCTTTTGTCCTCCCCTCCCACAGCTCCTGAGGTCTTTGGAAATTTTTCCATAGGGTACAAAGAGATGTTATGCACGGGACGCTCTGCCTCAGATGACCCTGGGGGTGTGGCCTTTTAAATTGTCGAGGCACCCACTTGCTCATGCTGTGCATACAAAGCCAGATGTTTGGAACCAGAACTGTGGATCACAAATGAGAGACTCCATCACATGCCAGATGCATTGTTCTCCACTGTGATCAGCAGATGTCATTTTGCATTCTGAATACACAGTACCCCCCATCCCAAATCTCAGTTCTCTCAGAAGTCATATGGTGTGGGTGGACAAGTCAGACATAGGCCATATTGCTGGGGCATAACAATAGTTGCAGTACTTGAGCTGGCTGTTGCATTTCCCACAACCCCTGTTTTGATGAGAGGGGGAAATTTCTATGCTACCTTCCCCTAAAACCTCAGATCAGTTTTGGGATGATTATTTTATAGCATTTTAAGTACAGTGTATGGATGCACAGAATCCAGGTGTCTTTCTTCAAGGATGGCATGCAGTTCCAGCGCTCAAATCATAACATTGGGCTCCTGAGAAAATGCTTTCTTTCTCCCAGCTAGGTCATGGATTTCTATGGCAAATGTTATGCAGAACAAAGTTGCCTAATTGGACTCCTGTTGAATAATGTCTGTAGCATCGCTAGTGATGAGGGAGAATCCCCCTACCTATTACTATTACATTAATTTTTGAAACCTCTCTTGTACAGTTATAAATATTCTTGGCTGTGCACTTCTTTGCTGTGCTCGAAGAGCTCATTCAGTGCATATATCAAAAAGGTTAGAAGAGCAGCAAGCCTACCCCACTCCTTTCCCCTTCACTGCCCTGCTATTTCAAGAATTTTCACTGGACTTCAAAACTATGTACTCATGGTATGCTCTCCAGTCAAGCACAGCCTGCACCAGAAAGTTCATCTAGCCCCTTTCAGTTAAATACAGCCTCTGCCCGTTCCAGTTTTTGGGGACGGAGTGTTAAGTCCAGAATGGGCTATTGCATGTTTAGGAATACTGATAAAATTCAGTTTTTATGAGCTGGGATGGCCCCATGGCCCATCTGGCCCAACACCATATTTCTGATTAAGATCAGAACAAGGCCAAGACACACAAGGTTCACATATCAATAGAATAATCTGTTTTCTTGACATCTGTGGAATGATGAGAGATTCTAACATAATGTATTAAAATCCATGATCTCATACACCAAACCATAACAAACAAAAAAATCAGTTGAAGTGAAGTAACTTGTGAGTTGCAGGTTTATAGCAAGGAACTGCATGGAGAAGTGGTGATTTGGGCCTAAGGTCAGGTTTCTTCAAACCTGATACCTGAGCAGGTATGCTGCTGGCTACCTGTTCTCCCCACCACTATTCCTTTGGGTGGTGGGAGAATTAATTTAAAAATTGTTGGCATCATCCTCTATATGATGTTATTCCAGGGGAAACCCAGAAATGACATCATGTTGCTCTAGGAATGGCTAAAAGCTCTATGGTTTTACCATAGAGTCTCTGGTTATTCCTACAGCAATGTGATGTCAATTCCAATTTTCTCCCGAAGTAACATCATATTGCATGTGCCGCTGGTACCTCCCCCCCCCCAATGTCCCTGCCCCTATCTCCTGCTGCCTGCCAGCCATCAGCTGGTAACCCTATACCTGCAGCCTCATATTCTGTACTAAGAAAAATCAAATCTTGCACTAAGATTATGAAAACTAAAAAAAAAAAAATGAGGATCGCTTATTCCCCCCTATAATGTACTGGGTCCAGATGCATTATTTGTGAATCAGCTCATAGTTTATTTAAGGTAGGAGAAAACTGAGACAACCAGCAGGGCCCAGGGGCCTGCTTAAATGCCGGTACATGCCATACCCACAAACACACCCAACACCCATGATAGGTTTATTTACAGTGCACCCATAACCATTGGGCCCTATTAGGATCCGGACTAACTGATTGGCCCGTTCTAGGATCCTCTGAGTCTATTGTTTTAGGTTGCAAAGGTTTGCTTGTTTGCTTGACCACGTGCGAGCCCAACCGTGTGCGCGGTCCTTACAACACCCCCCCACACAACTATCTCTATTTGCATACTTTATTCTCAGTCTAGAATTCAAATATTTGCAAAAGATTTAACTATTACAGTGCATGGGTGAGAACCCCACACGTATCTCTATTTGCATACTTTATTCTCAATCTAGAATTCAAATATTTGCAAAACATTTAACTATTACAGTGCATGGGTGAGAAGAAAACAGAAAGTAAATTGAGGTCCTACAAGTTCTAACCCTTGAACACTGGAGCCCTTTACAGACTCTGTTGAGGCCTTTCTTAATGATAAAAACATGCCACTATAAGCCAGTCAGTTTTCTCCTTCAGTGTTATCAATGCTTCTTGTTGGTATTCACCCACAAGGGAAATGCTCCACTGCTGAACGTGTTCTTAAAAATTCAATTTAGATTCAAATTAAATAAGACAGCAGCGTATCCATGTGTTCTTCACATCTGGCTTGGCCCTTCAAAACAGCTCATAAATGATAAGAATTATTGCAGGTGGTGAGGGAAGAAGTTGTGTTTCCTGTCACCAGTTATGCCACATGAGCAATATTCAGTACAGCACTCACAATTGGTAGCTGGCACACTAGGTTGGGGGAGGGGGATCTTTTTTCCCCGCAACAAAATGTTGCTGTTTGAATGGAGGCCCAGTGACAAATGAGCAACTCCAGCTCCTTTATTGCACAATACAAATGGAAAGACCTTGACTCATGAAATGTCTCCACAGTCATTAGATCTGGAAAACTTGCTTGCCACTTGCTTTATTATAAATACATCAAAAAACAGGTATTCTGGAATCTAAGGTATTAAATTTCATGGAATATGGATATGGAATCTCAAAAAATTGAAAGGTCTAGGTATCTATGGATCATATATGAATAAGTTACATTACTAGGGCTGCCAGTCTCCAGGTGGGGCCTGGAGATCTCCCGTTTTTACAACTGATCTCCAGCTAGGAATCCCAAGCCCCCCTGGATCCCATCCTCGTCGCCAATTGTTAAGTGCGCACTTAACAAAGTAGTCAGAGAGTGATTTCAGAAAACTCAGGTTTATTCAGCTCTTCAATCGACTTCTTCTGACACGGTACAACTCTTGATAGCCCGAACATTTGATATCTGACAAAGACATCTGACATAGACATATCATTGCAGCTAGTTCGGTATTTAAACACTTCGGGCTAATGTAGCCACACCTACTGTACATTAAACCAACCTATCAGGTTGTGTGCATGAACGACCAATCATAAGCGGTCCCGCTTACAAACATTCAAATCTGATTGGCCACAATACTTTTCGGCGCGAATCCCTGCCGAAGCTTGAAGCTTTGCATGGCTTCTCTATGGGAGGATTCACATACCTCCTAATGCATTCAGGGCAGCATCTGAATACATTACAATTTTCTTTATTTATTTCATTATATTTATACCCCACCCTCCCCGCGAGGTATAAGAGTTATGTTTGTATGCTGTCTGCTACAACTGAGGTTAGAAGTAGGAAAGGTAAGAATTTTCCGGATTTTGCATTATTAGGGTTGCTTGCCAAACCCCCTGGTGGAGGCAAGGGTTCCCTACCACCAGGCTCCACCCCCCAGTCACCAATCAGCTGGTTGGTAGGGGGGACTTATCAGAAGAAAAGAGAAGGCCTAGGCTTTGTCATTGGTGTCACACTGGAAGTGATATCATCATGCCAGTGACATCCAGGTGATGGTCCGGTATTTGGGCAAAAACTCTATGGTAGAAGCTGGTTTTACCATAGAGTTTTTGCCCAAATACCAGAGTGTCACCTAGATGACACTGGCATGATGATGTCACTTCCTGTGTGATGTCAGCAATGAGGCCTAGGCCTTTCCTTTTCTCCTCATAAGTCAACCCTATTTCTCCTCATAAGGCAACCCTATGCTTGATGGTATAGCCTGCCAAATTGTTGCCCTGCAAGGCACAGACTGCGCTCTTATGGACAAAGTTCATAAGTAATAAAACCTGGACTGTGCAAGCAATGTGCAAATAGGGACTGACCTGTATGGTGACCCAAAAAGGATGCTAGCTAGACACACACCCAGAAGCAGAAAGCTTTCCTGTGAGATGTTGTGCCAATGGTTCCTGGAAGTTACCTGCCCTCTTGCCTGCTGTAAGATGGACCAGCTCCCTAGCCATGTGAAGCACTGTAAACCCAGAGAGTAGACCAGAGACAAAGAAACCCAAATGCCATGAGACGTGTCTTCCAGCACACACAGGCAGCATTCCCCTCCCCCACAAAACCTCACCTAGCTGAAAGGTGACAGACAGAAGACAATCACGGAATCTTAATGATAAAGACTCTGGCCGCATGAGTCATAATCCCTTCAGGTGCCACTGTACAGCCCAAAGTTACTAGATCTCAATATTGTCCACTCCCTTAATCCCCTCCCTCTAAACCCTGCTCCAATAGGATGTTTTTGGGACTGACTAGTAGGTGGTGGGCCAAGACATGTGACCAGCCTGGCCCAATCCCCAAAGCCCCCCTCTTAAAAGGGCTCCCAGCCATGTGCTCTCTCTCTCTCTGCACCTAAACCCTACCTATCTTGCTGACTCTGGATTAGCTACCCAAGAGTCTTTCCACGTGTCTATGCTGGTTCAAGACACAACCCCATTTCCCTATAGTCTCCCTCATTTTCCCTCTAAGGATTGCTCCATCCCGTCATGGGCATCCCGTTGAGGGGTATTACCCCTCAACGAAACATCATACTAATGAGAAAGTGCTATCCTCTTCTATCTAATTTTCTTAGAACTGTATAATTGTGAGTGTGTTTGTGATATTGTATGCTTGTGATACATCTTCAGTAAAGGAAATCATTTTATACTGAAGCCTGTCTTTGAGTCTATTCCTGGTGAGCTGGAAAGAAGTGGGACCCCTGTATACACCGGTGCTTGTTCCCTTATTTGTCTATTGTCTTGTAGGACATCTTAAATCCCCTAAATATCAATCAGAATCAAGGCAATTTGGCTAATAACTTGCCTATCGAAAAACCTAAACATGCAAAAGTGGTACATATCCATGTACTGTCGTATGTTCCCATGCTCTTTCATACTCCTTTTTCATATTCTGTTTACTTATTTATTTAGTACATTTTTATCCCACCCATGTCACAGTGGTGCTCTGTTTAATATTCAGTGGTTCCCACACCCAGTCATTATGCTTAGGGTTGCCAGGTCACACCTGGCAATTGGCGGGGGATGGGGGGGACTTACCAGGAGAAGGAGAAAGGCCCAGGCCATGTTGTTGGAGTTGCACAGGAAGTGACATCATTATACCAGCAACTTCCAGGTGATGCTCTCGTATTTGGGCAAAAGTCTATGGTAAAACCAGCTTCTACCATAGAGGTTTTGCCCAAATTCCAGAGCATCATCTGGAATTAGTTGGCATGATGACATCACATCTGGCGAGACACCAGCAATGTGGCCTAGGCCTTCCGCTTTCAACTGGTAAGTCCCCCCCCAATTGGCAGTTGGGGGCAATGCCTGACAGCAGGGGCAATCCTAATTATGCTTTTCATATATCTTGGTATCAATATATTAAGTAGGAGCTCTTTTCTACTTGTATGCTAAAGACCGTTGAAGACTTTGGATCCCTGCTTCAAGTGGGTAATATGAATACAAAGTTACACTGGCCCAAATGCTCAGTCTATTGCAAAAACCTCCCCTCCACATTAAGAACAAGCAGACATTCACATAAGTAGTGTGACACCAGCTCAAAGAGTCTCACATATGCAGATACCACATGTTTACACAAACAGCAGAGTAGTTCCCCACCAGTGCCTGATCATTCCATTCTGCTTTAGGCCAGGCTTGTCAGCTTTTTATAAATTTTCCTGGCCCTCTTTTAGGAATACCCAAGGGTTGCTGGTGAGTATGACAATGATGGGTGAACAAGGATGATGTTATTACAGATTAATTATACCAATTTAAGTCACAAGCACATCTTTCCACATTCCTATGGGATGGTGCCACATATTTTCCTGCTATTGCTGCTTTTCAGTGAGTTAGTTAAGATAAAAAAACGAAGAGAGTTTCCCTGCTTCAGCAGTCACATTAAAAATGTGTCAAATGGGTTGTTAGCAAAATGCTTGAGAAACCATGATGACATCAGCAGAAAACGAGCCATCCCCTGCGGGGAATGTTGGTTTCAAGGACTGTATTCTATTGCCTTTGCAGGGAGCCAGCGAAATATTATATGGTTAACCCCCACCCAGTGTTAAAAAGCATGTTCTACAAACCATTCTGGCTGGCACTGTTCCAGTTCAACTTGTTGAGCCCCAATTAAATCAGTGGGACTTGTCAGTTGAAATACACACATGTGGCCACCTAAGGCTGCAAGTAGAGGCTACAGAGTACACAGGGTTAGCAGATGTCCTCTTTTTTGTTGTCTGTCCTCCTTTGGGCTCTTTTAAAAAACTGATGGAAATGTCCTCTTTTTGGGTTGGGAGGCTGCACCTGTTTTGTCCTCTAGTCCCCCAGTGCAGCCAAATTTCAGCTTAAGTAGTATGGGTATTTAAAATGAGATTTGTCATAGTGATCCGTTATTTGGAGTAATCAGTTGGGAAATATGTCCTCTTTTTTGCTTTTCAAAATATGGTAACCCTAGTGTACAGACTGTTACCTCAGTGGTCTGTGGACATGTCCATGGGACATTTGGGGAGTATTATAAATTGGTGCCAGAAACCCTGACCCTAAACCTACTGTGTGCTTAGGCCCCACTGAAGTACACAGAACAGGATTAAAAAGCAAGACATTTCAGCAAGCTTTCAGTAGCTTCTGTGAGTAGTAGTTAAACCTGCAAGTACTACATCCTACAGCAATTAACAGGCAGTGCGTGCATATGCTAGAAAGCTGATGTGGCAGTCTCCACCCTCAGAGTGCTACACTATGCCAAGTCCCAGTGAAACGAATGAGATGGACAAGCACCAAACTTTCCGGGCTAGAATGAAAGGTATTAGATCAAGGCTGAGATGGATTTACAGTATTTTGGAAACACAGAAACATAGAGCTGGGAATGTCAAGGGTCATCTAGTCCAACCCCCTAAAGTGGTGATTGGCATTGTCCTGGGCCTATAAGAAAGGGCCACAAGAGCCAAGCACTGGCTCATCCCTTCCTGCCCTCCCTCTCATGATCTGCCTAAATTCACAGAATCAGCATTGCTGTCAGATGGCCATCTAGTCTCTGCTTAAACCCCCCACCCCCGAAGAAGGAGAATTTTGGCAGTTTTGAAAAATGCCCCCCTTTTTGATGGTTTTTCAGAATGCCCATAAAATGTTCATCTAATCCTTTACATTTTATTTTAAATATTTTATTTTCACCTTTTGATCAAATAGATCTACAAGCTAATCTACAAATTAAAATATAAGCTATAATCAAACCAAAACAAATAAGAACTAGGGCTGCTTAATCACCCGCTGGTTTTGCTGACATCCTGTGAGCTGGCTGCAAACTGTACTCCTTCCTATTCATGCAGCACCTCTGACTTTGTGCAGCCGACACATACTCTCACGCAGCCCAACTGAATCATACTCTGTGCCCCCTGTCTTTGCTGCGCGGCTGCTCCACTCAGCAGGCAGTTGTTTAAAAAGACAATTAAATCAGTCAAATCATATAAATCAGTCAGAAACAACTGCTGTGTTTTATAAAACCCTACCTTTCAATGTTCAGTTAAGGAAACAGTAGTGACAGGAATGGCTGCTGATTGGGTCTGAATCAGCAGCGTTTTTGCACATGTACAGGTTTGCAGAAAAAAAACCTGATGCAAACCCGTTTGGCAAGCATTTGCAGCTGTTTTACACAAACTGAACAAATGGGTGATTGGCTTGCATCTGATCAGCACCTTCAAATGTGGTATGTTCAGCTGCTGAAGGCATTCACAGCAAAATTCACAACATCCCTAGTTAGGACACAAACTTCTCTTGCTTGCACTCACTCACTTACTCTCTTCCATTGATCTATTTATCATCAGTCATCTCTCCTTATAATAATTGTGTTTTGGAGTGGCCCTTAGCCTATGGGGTAGCGAGGAAAAATGTGCTCCCTCAGCCATTGGGCTGCCAGCTGCCACTCAAGACTCCTGGCATCCCATTCGCTGGGGGGGTGGGGAGGAGGGACGAGGCTGGCCAGACCCTCGCGAACTGGAGATGGGTCCAACTGGCGGTGCTGGCGGCACCCGGTTAGTGGGGAGAGAAGGGCATGGCCATGCTGCGCTTCCCTGTGCCGCTGTGCCCTGGCCCAGGGATGCCATGGGCACTTCTGCTGGGGGGGCTCTGCCGAGGTTCCCAGTGCTGCCCCCAGCCTCGCCGCCCTGGCGGCGCGTCCCGCCTCACCTCAGGATGGGGGGGAAGGCCACGCCACGCTTCCCGGGGCCGCTACGGCCTAGCCTGGGGCCACCATGTGCAGTTCTTCCGCCAGCCTTCCCTCCGCTGCCCTTGCTGGCCTGCTGGTGTGCCCCAGCCGCAGGGGGGGGCAGCAAGCTGCTGGAAGGGGAGGCGGTTTAAACCCCCTCCCCTTCCTTCATGGACCCGGCTTCCTCACTCTCCCCACAGCCATTGGGGGGGCGAGCGAGCCGCTGGAGGGGGAGGCAGTTGACACCCCATCCCCTTCCTTCTCAGCCCCGGCGACCACCGGTTTATGCTATTATAAAGCCAAATCTGATTGGCTATCTAGTAATATTATCCCATTTATTATCCACAACTGGCTGGGATCACATAACATTGATTCAGGAGATAATAATATAGAAGGCTTTTGCACCTAGTTAAAGAAGACAAGACTGGCTTGCTCCTAATAGAAACACTTGAAATGGAACTAGAAGATAATTTGAAGAAAATAAAGAAGTTAAACATTAAGTTAAACATTGGTTTGCTACTAACATAACACTGAACTGTATCAAGAGGCTAACAACTTTCAATACAATAGGATTACGCTTGAGGAAGATTGGGATGAAATGAGTTTATATCCGGGTGCTCATTGAGAATGATGGACTTTTCGTTGTAATATTGTAAAGTTTTATTTATAATTACTAAGTGTCCTAGTCATTCATATCACAGTGTTGTGTTCGCTTGTTTGTTGTATTTCCTATATGGATACCTGTGATCCCTTTTTGGTTTTTTCAAAAAAAGAAGTGGGTCAGAACTAGTTGTCAATTGGGCCGAGAGGATCTAGTGAGAGCTCTTGGCAAGTGGGTAGAGGGAGAGTTCAGGGAGAATTATCCTTCCTGCCTTTCTGCAGAACTGCACTGGTTGAAGAGGGAGGACAGGGCAATATCACCCCCTTCCCTCCTCCACTGCTGCCTCACGACTCATGTGGTCATTAATCCATGCAGGTCCTATGAATCTGTAAGGCCCCCAGAACATAGATGGAGAATCTTGCTAGCTACCTCCCTCCCACAAGCTTTCCTGTCTTCTTGCTAATTCCCTTAATAAACAGGTGACAGCCTTTTTGGAGAAATATAGCATTTGAGTTAACAAACCTTATAATCTACTTTCTGAGGCCAAACGGGATTGCTGGGGGAGGATGTGGCAAAGATTTGCTCTTCCTCTGGAAGCACTTAGGATCCAATCTGCTGAATGCTAGGGTACAGAATGGCTTTTTGACTCATAATCAAGGTTCATATACATGACCACATGCCACAGGTGGTAAAGAAGTACCACAGGCAGTAAACAGTTCCACAGCCAACACGCGAACACTCACTTTGATCATTTCGCCAGCAGTTAGCTTCAGCAATGTCCCGTCTCTGCAGGCAGATAATGAATACATTATACTTACATGATCAACAAGGGGAAAAACCTACCATTGCTATTCAGTCACCTTTGGCCTGATTTTTTGTGCTGATTTTTTCCCTAGACAGTCAGAAGGTGGCTTAGCACACTAGCTGGTATAAATGTAGGGCCCATTCTTATGGTCACTTCTGTCAATCATTATTACATAAAATGCTTTCCCCTTGTTAGCTATCTGATGCTTGAAACAGTTGCATGGGATGCACTGTATCCAGCTTTTGGAATATTGCTATAAATATCACTTTTTGAGCATGCCAAAACCCAAAACCTGTGCATGGCAGCAAATATAAATGGTTCCCTTACCATGGGCTGAAGCAGCTGGGAACCAATAGAATCACATATTTTTTCATGGCTTTAGGTGTTTGTGAGTGATATCGTACTACACTATGTTTACTAGATCTTCCTTCTTTTAAAGGGTTGACTGTTCATCTACATATTGCCTGTTCATAGAGCACTACTGACATGTTGGAACTCTGTAGCTTCATTCAAATGTAGCACCCTCCATTAGAACTGCTGTCTCCTCCCTAATTTTTATTATTTTGAATTAGCAAACAGCACCAGCTATGCAGATCCTGTGCCCTGTCCTGTATCCCATCCAACCTATCTATTTCCAGCACAGCTCATAGCATGGGACACAGAGAACGTCTCTGCCTCCACCACTGTGTGCCACAGAAGGGGAGAGGGGAAAGCAGTACTGGTGAGTAGGGTTGCCAACTCTGAGTTAAGAAATTTCTGAAGATTTGGGGGTGGATCCTCAGGAAGGCAGGGTCTCGGGAGGGGAGGGACCTCAGCAGGGTAGTCCACCCTCCAAAGCAGCCATTTTCTCCCATAGCAATGATCTTGATACTCTGGAGACCACATCTAATTCCAGGAGAACTCCAGGCCCCTCCTGAAGATTGGCACCCTTAACTGGTAGTTGATGGGAGCTGATGACAGGTGGCCCTGGCTACACAGCTCCTGAGTGGGGTAGTGGAATCTGGCACAATGTGATGATGTCACTGGCTGGCACCTTGATCTACTAGCGACTCAGGAGCCGGGTGCCTGCACCTTGCTGCCGTGGTAGCCCTGACACCTCTGTTGCTGCCTCTCAACCAGGGCTGGCTCACCTGCTAGATGAACTAGGCATTTGCCTACAGCGCAGGCTGGCCCTTAGGGGGCGGGAGGAGAGGCAGGGGCAGCCCGCAGGAGCATGGTGCATTCCCAGCACTAGGAGCTGGAGGAGCGCCCTCTCCATGGAGGCCCCCCCTTGGGCCAGCCAGCCAGTGGTGGTGTTGTGCTGCCAGGAAGCACCAAGGACCACCCACCGAGGCCTCCACTCTGCCTCCCTTTTTTATTCCTGCCTCCCTTCCCTCCCTCCCGCTCCGCAGTTGGTGCTCCAGGGGGGGCCTCAGAGCCAACCTCTTGCCTGGCTTCAGAGAGGCCACCCAAGCAGCAGCCTTTCCCCAGATTGCGCCGGCCGGCCAGGCGGAGGGGGGTGGTTGCTCCTAGCTGTGTGTGGCGGAGGCAATGGGGCTGGGTGGCCAGAGCAGCGGCGGTAGGGTGCACAGGATGGGCGGCTGCCTCTTGCCGCTGCTGCTCCCCCTGATGGTGGTGCTGCTGCTGGGCCCCGCACATAAGAAGATGGGACCAGGATGGGGCTGGCCGCTGGCATCCCCTCCACTGCCCTCCCTCCCTCCCTCCACACCAGGCACCCCGTTGGCTCGGGCTCTGCAGCGCTGCCCCGGTGGAGGAGGAGGCGGCGTGGCAGGTGCTTTGCCGGCAAGGCCCAGGGAGTGGGTGGCAAAGCCGAGCTCTACCCCAAGGCGCCGCACGGCAGCTGGGAGGTTTCCAGACCCCACCGGGAGGTTGGCATTTGTGCTCATCTAGGGCGCAGGATCACCTCGGGCCGGCCCTGCTCTCAACACTTGCCAATAAGGCACTGTCTTCCCCTTCAGTGTTGCACAGCTGTGGAAACAGGGACATTCCCTGTGCCACAATTCTTGTGATGCTGCTGTCTCCCACTCTGAGGCCAACAGCTCCATCATAAACTTTTTGTACTCTTAAGTAATGGAATTTGATAGTTGTGGAGTCTGCCATCCCAACCACATTCACTGGATGGCTGCCTAAGTGCTTGTTCAGCGCAGATTGCAAAATTGTCTGGGAAAGTTGCAAAATGTACATTTTTTTTCCTTTATCAGTATAAATTATAGAAATACATACAACCCTCTCACTTATAATATTGTTTCAAGCTTCTCTGAATTTTTCAAGGTCAATTTCCTTGTTAGATTTATGTTGCTTTTGTAACCTGTGTTTATTTACATATGTAGGAGTTGAGCAAATGGAAAGCAAGGGCATATGCAGAACTAATTCCAAAGCTGTATCAGTTCAGCAAGCTGATGTACTAGACGAACCTTTGACCAGCCAAAAAGCACTTAGCAGCCTCCTTCAGCCAACTTGATATTCCCCCCTCTTTGGCCCAGCTAAAGTTGTTCCTTCGCACACACCCCACCCAGGCAGATGAGATGTGATACCAATTCTAGTGGCTTGGAGCAGTCAAAGGCCATCTCAAAGGCCATGAAGGGAGCAATCCTAACCAAGCCTACAAAGAAGTAAATTCTATTTTATTCAGTGGTGCTTACTCCCAGTGCATACTCCTGGAAAGTGTTGTTAGGATTGTTGTTGTTCAGTCGCACAGTCGAGTCCGACTCTTTGTGACCCCATGGACCAGATCCCGCCAGGCCTTCCGGTCTTCCGCCATCCTCTGAAGTTTGCTCAACTTCATGTTTGTTGCATCGATGACACTGTCTAACCATCTCATCCTTTGCCGTCCCCGTCTTCTTTGACCTTCAATCTTTCCCAGCATCAGGGTCTTCTCCAGTGAGTGCTCCCTTCTCATTTGGTGGCCAAAGTATTTGAGCTTCAGTTTCATTATCTGGCCTTCCAGGGAACAGTCAGGGTTGATTTCTTTTAGGATTAACTGATTTGTTCTTCTTGCAGTCCAAGGGACTCTCAAGAGTCTTCGCCAGCACCATAGTTCAAAAGAATCTATTCTTCGGCACTCGGCCTTCCTTATAGTCCAACTCTCGCAGCCATACATGACTACTGGGAATACCATTGCTTTGACCATGCAGACTTTTGTTGGCAGGGTGATGTCTCTACTTTTTATCATGCTGTTTAGGTTCGCCATCGCTTTCCTCCCAAGGAGCAGGCGTCTTTTAATTTCATGACTGCTGTCACAGTCTGCAGTGATCTGGGATCCCAGGAACGTGAAGTCTGTCACTACTTCCACGACTTCCCCTTCTATTTGCCAAGGAGTGATGGGGCCGGATGCCATGATCTTAGTTTTTTTTTTATGTTGAGCTTCAAGCCCACTTTTGCGCTCTCCTCTTTTACCCTGAGCAAGAGGCTCTTGAGGTCCTCTTCACTTTCTGCCATCAGAGTGGTACCGTCTGCATATCTGAGGTTGTTGATCTCTTCCCCAGTTAGGATTACAGTATCATTAATCTGGACCCAGGCTATACACAAACCAAAGGTGAGAGGGTCATATGGAACAAACAAGCAACATGTTTACAACACTATGCATTTCAAGTATAAATTCTTGATTCCACAGTTAAGGCAGGGTACCTAGTGGTTTACAACCACTATCACCCCAATAGCATTTTTAAAAGACAGAAACTGGATGTTTTGTTTTTTGGGAAGGGTTTGGGGTTGTGTTTTTGTTTGTTTTTTGGTCCTATTGTCATATTGAAGATTTTTACCCAGAGTACCCCTGAAACTCTCCCTAGAAGTTAAAATGACCAAACTGAGACTATCGTACTTTGATTACGTTGTGAAAAGAAAAGAGTTGCTAGAAAAGACAATAATGCTAGGAAAAGCTGAAGGCAGCAGGAAAAGAGGAAGCTCCAGCATGAGATGGATTGACTCAATCAATGAAGCCTCAGTCCTCATTTTGCAAGACCTGAGCAAGGCTGTTAATGATAGGATGTTTCGGAGGACATTCATGCATAGGGTCATCCTGAGTCAGAAGCAACTTGATGGCACTTAACACACACATACACACTCGAAAGCAACATTTGAGGATAAAGTAGTCTTACATCCATTGACTTGAATAAACAAATATGTACTATTGTTTATCTCCATAGAAATAAATTTTACAAGAAAACGGAGGATATGTAGGCACTCATCTCTCCTTATACATAATTGCATTTTTGTCTGGCAACATTCTATGCACTCCTAAATCAGTTGGCTCCGTGATGTGTCAATCACAAGGTGTCTCTATCCACTGGCTGTGTTGCCTGAGTTCTCTCCCACCCACTGCAGCCTAGGCCACTCTTCTCTGATTGGGCCAGTGTTTTAAGGTCATTTTCATATGAAAGCTGAAGGAGCTGCTTTGGTCCCCACTGTGGAGAAACACTGCTCTTTTCCTAGGTAGAGGTTGCAGGGAGGGGGGATGAGATGGAAAGCTGAAGTCAGAGCAGCAGATAAAGGTAGGCTGACAGTTGGCTGGGAAGGAGATAGGGTTGCCAACTCCAGGATGGGAAAATTCTGGAGATTTGAGGGGGGAGTCTGGAGAGGGTGGGGTTTGAGGAGGGGTGGGACCTCAGAAAGGTACAATGCTATAGACTCCACCCTCCAAACAAGTCATTTCCTCCTGGGGAACTATTGTTGCCAATCTCCAGGTGAGGGCTGGAGATAACTCAGAATTACAAGTGCTTTTCAGATGGCAGTTCCCTTGGAGAAAAGAGTGGACTCTGTATCATTATACCCTGCTGAGGTCACCACAGCAAATTGACGCTGAGTGCCCAAGGCCAGAGCACCCGCCCAGAGCTTTTTTCTAGAGCTCGTTGTATTTATTTCCACAATAGGCCTTATTCCTAGTCTTTTAATAAAGGCATGACAGGATGCAACATGGATCATTGTTGGTTGATACTGGAAGCCGGAAACAGCTTCTGGAAGTGAACTGCCACAAAATGGAAATGAATTGTTGTGAGTCTGTGATCCACAGGTGGTGACAGAGCACTGGGGCAAGGCTATCGGATGACAGCATATAGGCTTACCAAGTCCCCCTAGGGGGCGGGGAAACCCCCACTGCAGAGGCCCATTCCCCACCGCCAGTGGATCAGGCCCCGGGGGGAACTCCACCCAACATCGCCCAGAAGTGACGCAGGCACGCCGGGCATGCTGGGGGTGGGGCCACGATCATCCGAGGGAAAACTGTATGGTTTTCCCTTGGATGGTCGTGGCCCCACCCCCAGCGTGCCCGGCGTGGTCGCGTCACTTCCGGGTGACGCGCGCGCACTCTCCCAAGGCAGCGCTGGAGTCCCCCGCTCCAGCTCCACTTTTGACTTGGCAACCCTACTGTAGAAGAACATTTTAGCCTCCCAGGAAACTCAGTGGAGGGCTCAAAACTGCTATTTTATTGCAAAGGAATTTTAGAAACAGACTGGAATGGGAGACTGCTCAAATACTACTACTCCCACGGCTTAACAGCGATATCAGCTTCTTATCTCACTACACATGCTAAGTCCCTCAGTTTTCTCTTATACCCAGAATTAAACTTTGTTTGTCTAAAAAGTGCCACTGCACTCAAACTTAGTTCTCACATCTGTTGTTAACTCTTTTATTATCAGTATGCCAATTTGCTGCTATGCACAGGTCTTTCCAAATGCATTATTCTAATCTTAGCTATACTTATTGCTTAGTCTAATTAGCCCTTCTTGGCAACTAACCCCCCCCCCCATATGTAACATTTGAGGAAATCTGTTTCAATGTATCTCAGAACTGTGCATCTACACATGCGAAGTCTCTCAGTTCTTGCTTATAACCATAATTGACTTTTGTTGTTCTTGGAGGTGCCACTGGACTTAAACTCAGTTTTCACATCTGTTTGTTCACTCTTGTATTTGTACATTAATTTACTGCTATCCAGAGTTCTTACCAACCACTTTAATCCAATCTCAGCTATAATCACCCAGTTATTTATGCATCTTGACTCTAATTAGCCCTTCCTAGCAACTAACCCCCCCATATGTAATGGCTGAGGGCATCTTGGTCTTGTGTCATTGTATCTGAAAAAGTATGCATGCAACGAAAGCTTATACCATAAATAAAACTTTGTTGATCTTAAAGGTGCCCCTGGACTCAAACTTTCTTCTGCTGCTTCAGATCAACATGGCTACCCCCCTGAATCTGATTCTAATACTGTAAAGCTGTAAATCATTAGTTGTCCAAATCTAAAACTAGCTCTGCTCCCAAAGAAGAGTTGATGACTGGTTCTTATGAAAATGCAGTATAATCAGATGCAAGATTATCACAAGAATGCAGAACAGCCAGATCACTGTCATAAGCAGAGAGATCAGGGGAAATGTTTAGGACTGGGGGAGCAAGAGCAGAACTACAGTTTACTCTTTGCAGACTTTTGTTTTTTTGTGGATGGCATTTGTGGGGTCTGCAAAATGAAGTGGTGGAGCAGAATGGATGCACATGACAGAAGTAATAGCCTGGGTCTTGGGTGAGACATAACAATGTCACACATGAGTTGTGCATTCTCCTCCATTCCCAATGCATCTGGTGCCTGATTAGGGTCAAAACCCCCATGCAAATGGAGAAGAGGCCTCAGACAACCCCCTTGGACCATTTCCCCAACCTGAAGAGTCCTGGAGGGAAGCACTATGTTGAGGAACCCAAACATTATTTGGGATACACGAGTTTCCCCAACAGGCCCAGTAGCACACCTTGGGACTGTTTCAGGCTATGGAAATTCGTGGCCCCGCCCCCAGCATGCCCGGCGTGCCCACGTCACTTCTGGGTGATGCGGATGCGGCGCTCCAGCTGCCAGCCGGGAGTCCCACGCCGTGCGCTCCAGCCACCAGCCAGGAGTCCCAAGCTGCGACTGAATTCATACTTGGCAACCCTAACAGCACACCTTCAGTAAAATATAATATTTTGCCAAATCTCTGTCAAGAACTAATGAGTCTCAGCAGGGAGATGAGCACTGCAGAAGACAGAAATGAAGTTGTGCCCAAAAAAGCAGTCCTGAGTCAGCCAAAAATAGTAGTTCTTCCTAGGGAGCCACAGTCTTATTGAAGGCAAACTCTGTGGCATTTGATGCCAGGGAAACCTGTAATGCATCTTGGGCCATACCCTTTCCCAAAGGAGAGCATCCAAGGTTCCCAACACTACAGTAACAAATGCCATGAGATTTTGAGGACAGTACCTGGGGAGGGTGGAGTTTGGGGATGGTTTGATATCACTTCTAGGTGATGTGCTAGGTTGACCTCCTGGTCTCCATGCTCTTTACCATAGAGACTAATAGAAATTCCTAGAGCATCACTATGTGGAGGCTGTTTTTACTCCTGCTCCTCAATTCCACAAGGATGGGAAACTGGGGCTGGTGGCTGATAACTCCCTGCTCCAGGTTGATAAATGGGAAGCCTACTGTCATCCCAGTATGCCATAACATCAGCAGGCAATTCATCTGCTAGTAGACACAGCAGGCCATATCTCTCTGTGGATATGTATCTTGCTAGTCATTGACGAGATAAGTTCCCTTTTCAGCTAGTGGGGCTTGGTGTGTACTGCTGGGGCCATGCTCTCTGGGGCCAGGCCATGCAGGGCAGGTGAGTCACAGAAATAAATAAGGTTTACAACAATCCAAGTCTTAGGTTCAATTCTTGTTTTGGTTGCACTGAGAACCAGTGTGAGGGCCCTGACCTGGATAGCCCAGGCAAACATGATCTTTGAAGTTAAGCAGGGTCAACTCTGGCAAGTACTTGGATGGGAGACCTCCTTTGAACACCAGCAGTCGGGAGGATAGAGGCAGGCTTTATTCAGCCATCTCTCGAAATATCCTCCAGGCCTCCAGTAGGGGTCAGTCACCAGAGGTCGCCATGACTTCCAGGTGCACATGCACACACATGCACACACACGCACACATGTACATATTAAAAAAATACAAAAAAGATAGAGAGTGAACCAGTGTGTGGTAACCTTTAGAGCAGTAACCATCTCTCGAAATATCCTCCAGGCCTCCAGTAGGGGTCAGTCACCAGAGGTCGCCATGACTTTCAGGTGCACATGCACGCACATGACCACACACGCACACATGTACACATTAAAAAATACAAAAAAGAGAGAGAGTGAACCAGTGTGTGGTAACCTTTAGAGCAGTAATACTAAGTGGCTTGGGAGCCCCATGTGGCTCTTTAACATGTCACATGTGGCTCTTCTGAGCAGTGTTCCCCTATGTTTCAAGAAAGTGGGCAAGGTATATATCCAGTGGGGTTTCTGGTTGGCAGGTAGGGTTGCCAATCAATGGCCGGCACCTGACAGGAGACAGGGACAGGGAGGGTGCCAATGGCACAACAGCATGACATCACTTCTGGGAAAGCTTGAAAGTAACGCCCTGCCATTCTAGCAATTGTTGGAAACTCTGAGGTGTTTCTGGTGATTCCTAGAGTGTTGTGGTGTCACTTCTGGGTTTTCCCCGGCAGTGACTTCACACTATCACATCAATGGCAATTTTTAAATTATTTTTTCTCCCACTAACCAACAGAATGTGGAAGGAAGTTGTGGTTGCCAGTGGGACCTGGCAACGCTATTGGCAGGTAATTCCCACTTTGAAACAGCTGCTGCCAGAAGAACAGGTAAATTGTAAGCTTCCCTGAGGTGCAAGCCACCTGTCAAAGGTGAAGTAAATGTGGCTTTTTAAGTTGATGACAGTTGAGAATGTGGCTGAGAACTGCAGAATGAGTACCACTGGCATAGGTTTGAACCTCCCACCCATTTATGAACCTTACTGGGTGTCCTTGGGCCAGTTGCTTCTTAGGGTTGCCATCTCCAAGTGGGGCCTGGAGTTCTCCCAGAATTACAACTGATCTCCAGACTACAGTGATCAGTTCCTCTGGAGGAAATGGCAGTTATAGAGGGTAGACTCAATGGAATCACATCCCCGCTGAGCTTCCTTCCAAACTCCACACTCACCAGGCTTTGCCCCCAATCTCTAGGAATTTCCCAGGTCAGAGTTGGCAAACCTATTGCTCAGCCTAACCTAACTCACAGGGATAAGATGGAGGGAGGAGAATGATGTACACAGCCTTGAGTTTCTTGGGAAAAGGGAAGAACAAAAATAAGATTAATAGGTGGAGGAGTAGGTGGGACTCCCTTATCTAATTACTATTGTAAAGTGCTAATTGGGCACTCCACTCAACTATCTATATGTATGATGACCCAATACATGCTGTCTTTCTCCCCATTAGTCACAGCATGGAGGACAGAGATGTCTACCTGCCTATCTACCAATCAAGTTGAATCTCCACTGGGTTAAGTGTCTGAATCAATATTTATTTTTGCTAAGAACCATTAGTAACCATTCTTCAGTGTCAACACCATCTCTCATTTACTTTCAGTTTGTTAAATTTCTTTTTGTTTCTTCATTGACTTCATTGTTCTTTGCACATTGGGACTGGGGCCTGCTGGGCACTAGTATGTTGCACTGGTTCTGCTGGGCTTCCAGCCCCCCCACTTGGATTGTGATTCAGGTTTTGACATCAGTTCTGTTGAGCTAGCATTGGCACACTGGAACAGGGTTCTGCTGGGCACTAGTACATTGCATTGGTTCTGCTGGGCTTGCAAAAATGCTCCCTTTTAGTTTCTACTGCAGAGATTCTCTGGTTTGACCTTAGTCCTGTTGAGTTTGCACTGCCACAGTGGCACTGGTTCTGCTGGGCATATTGCACTGATTCTGCTGAACTTGCAAAAGTGCCCCCCTTCAGTTTTTACAGCAGAGATTCTCTGGGACTTAGATTCTGTTCTGCTGGGCTTCTATTACACTTGCTTTTTTGCTGGGTTTTTTCCCTCCATTGGAAACAATGGAGGATGGGGGCAAAAACTCAAAGCTCGTAAATCCAATCCTCACCAAACTTGGAGGACAGGTAGAGGAGAGTCAGCTGGAGATCCCCAGTGAGTTTGGTGGCTCTAGCACACAGGGGGGGACTGTTCTACCCATCACAAGCCCCACAAACTGAACTGGTTCATTAACCTCTTAAAAGTTTGTGACGGTTCATGGCTCATGAATGGGGCACACCACAAATCAAAATGAGCCACATTTTCCCAGTTTATGCTCCTCTCTAATCCTATGCATATTAGAAGTAAATCTGCTTGTAGTGAAACTTCTGCATAAAAACGCATAGGGTTGAGCTATCAAGACAGTACTTTGGAATCTCCTTTGCTTACACAAAGGGAGCTTGTTAGAGACATGCAAAAGAAATCTGTTACTGTCTCACTACTTTTTCCTTGCATTTGAGTGGTGAAATAAATCTTTTATAAAAGAGCAGTTGCACACCAACCAGACTGGCCGCCAGATCCCTTGCCAGATCCCTAGCTAGATTCAGAATTACCCCCTTCCTGGCAATATGCATACCAGCTCTCACACTAGACGCATGCACGCACATGTTCATGCCTACTCATATGCTCCTGTGGGTTCCCCCCCACCCTTCACACTGTCTTCTGCAGCCTCGGGGCTGATTGAATTAAGCATTCCTTTCCCAGAAAGCAGGAGTGTGGAGCACAGCAACCAACTCTCATTGACAGGTGACTGGCAGTTCCTGGGAGGAAGGGGGGGCTGTTAGGACATGTTTCTTTGAAAGCAAATAATGACAAGAGGCAGCAGGAGTGTCTGTGTTGTATGAGATTGTTGCATGAGGAAGCAGGGCAGAAAGGAACAGTGCCCCAGCTGTCTCACTTAGACAGTGAGAGCACAGGTCAGGCCTTAAGGTTTCTGGGTAATATTGTCACAAAGATATTGTCATCTTGTACTTTCCTGATGTTCTCCTCACAGCTAGGGATGCCAGCCTCCAGGTGGTGGCTGGAGGTCTCCTGGGATTGCAACTGATTCAGGTGATAGAGATCAGTTCCCCTGGAGAAAATGGCTGCTTTGGAAGGTGGATTCGATGGCATTATACCCTGCTGAGGTCCCTCCACTCCCCAAGCCCTGCCTGCTCCAGACTCTGCCCCCCAAATCTCCAGGTATTTCCCAGCTGAGAGCTGGTAACTCTACCTCACAGCATATTTACAGGGTAGTCCTAAATCAATTAACACCCTTCTAAATCTGTTGAAGTTAATGGGTTTAGAAGGGGGTAACTCTGCTTGGGATGGCACTGTCAATCACTGACTGTTCATCAGGCCCTCCTAGAGGTTCAGAGAGGCCCAGGCCACATCCAGCGTTTGCATCTTCTTTGAGCTAGGGTTGCCAACCTCCAGGTGGGGCCAGGTGTTCTCCCAGAATTACAACTGATCTCCAGACCACAGAGATCAGTTCTCCTGGAGAAAATGGCTTCTTTGGAGGGTGGATGCTATGGCATTATACCCAGCTGAGGTCCCTACTCAGGGTCCCCCCCCCCAAATTTCCAGGATCTACCCAGAGTTGGCAACCCTACTTCTAGCTATAATTAAAACATTGTGAATGACAACACATGGTATGCATAAAACCAAGTCGTAAAACATATTAAGTGCAAAACAAAATTTAAAATCTGAGTGCCCTTTGAGCCTGAGGTCCTGCCTGCCTCTTGATCGGCCCTGCTGTTCATCATCACACTAGGAGAGCAAGCAAGGTGCCTTATTGGGTTGTCACCTGTTTACCAACCCCACTCCTTTGCCTTTAACAGAAATGTGAACTACAGAAAAAGAGTTTCGTAGCTTATCCAGGGTAAACTGACTTTACTGTTCTGCAGTCCCTGACCTTCTTCATCCTCCATCTTTTTCGTTACCTTTTTTCTCCCTCTTCTCCAAAGTATGACGGGAAATCTAGTCCTGTGTCCCAAACCAAAGAGGACAAACATCTGAATATGAACTGCAGCTAGAAGGTTTAGATTTGCTACCCATTCCTAGTTTGAAGGAATTCTCATTTATTTATTTGTTTTGGAAATTTGTATGGAAAATATGTGATGCCCTGGAACTTCAAAAAGCAACTTTAATATATTACATAGATGGAATATTCCAATAAAGTACTGGTAGTGTTCTGACACACATAAGACATCATTTTATTACCATCTCACAATGTGTTCCTTATTCTGGAGCTCTTTAAGCAGCACCCCTAAGTAGGATATGACATACTCTTCTTCTTCAGAGTAACATCAAAACGAGAGGCACAGGAAAAACAGAGAGATGAAATAATTTCCGAAGTGACTACAATGCAATGGGTACCTTCCTTACTCTATGCAGTACTGGAACAACATTGTCTTTTAGTAAAATCTTATGTGAACTTTCTGGTTACTTTTGAGGTATGAGTGAACATTTGGATCTCAGCACAAATTTCCAAATGTGACAGCAATTTGGCAGTCAGATTCTATGCTTTTCATACCCAGAACTATTTGAGGATCTCTTTGATTATTCTGCCCTAGAACTCTCTCTCGGGCTACATGCACATTTCCTTTAAAGAGTTAACATCTGAAAAAGCAATATTATATTTATTTATATAACTATTATATTATTATATTTCTTTATTTTCAATGTTTGTATACCACATTCTCCATTTAAAGACCTGTTAAGGCAGCTCACAGTCACAAATGTTAAAACCATTCATGAAAAAATTATATTTATTTATTTATTAAATTAGATTTGCTGCCTTACATGCCCTGCAGAAAGGTAATAACTCAGAACAAATGGGATAATCTTCTCATTTAATTCTAGCACTGAGGCACTTGCAAGAAGCTCTGCTGCAGTTTCCAGTGAAAGCACAGGCACCTGATGACTATGTCCACATTCTTCATCACCAATTATTACACGTGGAGTGTTTTATTTTCCATATTACGGATAGTAGTGTATGATGGCATGAAGACAGCTTCTTGAAATGCAGATTCCTGACCACTGTACTATCTTGGGAATCTCAGCTTCCTTTCCAAGCAATATTGCCCATATACAGTAATGATGCAGATGTGTTGGTCATACATCCAGGAAATGTCATGCATAGACATCAACTCATGAAGCTGCCTTCTACTGAGTCAGACAATAGGTCTGTCATGGTCAGTAATTTCTACTTTGACCGATCATTTTAGCTGGTGATATAGAGGATTGAATTTGAGACCTTCTACATGCAAAGCCGATGCTCTGTCAGTGAGCCCTAATACATAAAAAATAACTAATTTGAGATACAAACAATATAATGCTATGTAGACCAACAAAGTTTTATTCAAGGTATAAGCTTTTGTGTGCATGCATACTTCTTCGGCTACAAATCTGAAGAAATGTGTATGCGCACAAAAGCTTATACCTTGAATAAAACTTTGTTGGTCTTAAAGGCGCCACTGGAATCAAACTTTGTTCTGCTGCTTCAGACTAACATGGCTACCCGCCTGAATCTAATCCTATGTGGAGTTACTCCAGTTTGATTTCAGTGGTAAGTCTGCAAAGGATTGAACCAATAGATATGAGAAACCTAGATGACATGTTAGTGATCCAAGCCGTGTAAATCCTTGCCAGAATTTCAGTGTTACACCAGATGTGACTACAGCACACTGCACTCTTTTCAAGAAATGGGGGAAGGGCCCGTCCTTTCAAGATTCTGGAAAGAAGCAAAAAAAGAAGAAAAGAAAAGAAAAGAAAAAAGGCACATGCTGCACTTTCATCCTGAGGCTATTCAGATCTGGTGAATAAGGCAACAATACAGAGCATTAAGATGTTTGTTTGCCAGATGTGTGGGTTTAAGAGCTTGAAAACTGTAAATGAAGCAAGGTTGTAGAAGTTCATCGATGTGTACAAACCAAAAGATGGATCTCCCCAGAACAAGATCAAAGGAACAGATGGAAATAGTATACCACCATGGAAGCCTGTCATCCAGCAGAAAACACTGCGGATGGGTTTTGTTGGTGGAATCTGGAACCAGACAACACAAAGCTGTTGT
Organism: Gekko japonicus; assembly: GCF_001447785.1. Taxonomy (NCBI): domain Eukaryota; kingdom Metazoa; phylum Chordata; class Lepidosauria; order Squamata; family Gekkonidae; genus Gekko; species Gekko japonicus. The sequence continues at coordinate 325,051 of NW_015172562.1, read as the reverse complement.
GCAAGCCACAAGACCCTGGAGGGAATATTGGACAAGAGAAGTGCACAGCTGAGTGGCTTCACGGAGATCAAATGCCCCCATATCTTAACCATACATAGAAAGGCCCCAGGGCCATGTCATGCAAATGATAAGGAGAAGAAAACCTCCAGGCTAATGAAGAAAATAACATAGACTACAGCCAAGATTAGTAATCAGCATAATGAGCTTTGTGTGATTCTGTCCTGCTTATTGCATTTTGCTACCCCACATTGCTAATTATATCAATATAAGAATACCTTGTAAAGTAAGACACACAATATAAAAACACTGGTAACTGAAAAATAGGAGGAATCTTAAGCCAACGTATTTCGTGAAAATGGTATATCAGTGTTGCAATGAGATTTGGTTTGAAAATATGTTATTAGTTCATTAACATCTATTTGCATGTCTAAGTTTAAAGATACTAACTTGTGTTACAAAATATTTGTGATGTAAATTTTATTTAAATGATTTGTAATGTTCCCCCCCCCCCAATCAAATATTGTATGATCTGGATGTCCTGTAGTAATCATCTCTACTTGAAGTAGAAGTTAAAAGATACTGGTTTAGATTTCCCTAGAGTATTTCCATAGGCAGAAGGATATTTCCTCATGAAGCACAACTTTCTTGCCTCCCCCCCTCCTGTGACTGCCTGAAATGTCTCCTGGAATCTTGTTCTTGGGGGGCAGGAGACCCTTGGAACAGGATTTGGGATATACCTCAGGCTGCTGGGGGAGAATTTGCAGGCTGTGAGCTGATGTTCTTTTGCCCATGGAAATGCTCCAGGGGATCAAAGCCTTTGTTCATAAAAAGTTGCTTTGCAAAGTTGAATTTTAATATGAAAAATGGTTTGGATTCAGAAAGCTTTCCCCCTCAGTCTCACCTGATTTCCCTCTGTACTGTCCCACATGAGATTTGTCCATGCAGGTCAAACAGAGCCAGTTTGGTGTAGTGGTTGAGTGTGCGGACTCTAATCTGGGAGAACCGGGTTTGATTCTCCACTCCTCCACTTGCACCTGGCTGGATGACCTTGGGCAAGCCGTAGTTCTGACAAGAGCTGTTCTTGAAAAAGAGCAGTTTCTGTCAAAGCTCTCTCAGCCCCACCCACCTCACAGGGTGTCTGTTGTGGGGAGGGGAAGGGAGAGGAGTTTGTAAGCCGCTCTGAGAGTCAGAGTGAAGGGTGGGGTATAAATCCAATCTCCTCTCTTCTTCTTCTGATCCCTGGCATAGCTTTTTGGTGATCAAAAGGGACCCCCTATTTTCCAACAATAGAAAAGATGGTTGGATTCAACCCAAAATTTAAAATAGGAAAGTTATACCTAACAGTACAAATCAAATGTATGGGAATTTGAAGTCCAATAAAATCATTTAACTCAATTTACATTGTGATCTTTCTAAGTCTATTAAAGTCAGTGGGTGTGATTCTGTTTAGGATTGCATTGTTATTCTTATAAATAAAAAACCAACCCTGTGCTTACTATTACTTACTATGATGGCTCATACTGTCTAAACCAGTGCACATATGTCCAATCTGAAAGTGGATCTGAAATCAGTGGATATGCAAACTACTCCATTTGCTGCATCACTGCAAATGAAGGCCTTATATGTAAGTTAAAAAGGTAAAGGTTCCCTTGCTCGAAAGCCAGTCGAATCCAACTCTAGAGTTGCGGTGCTCACCTCCGTTTCAAAGCCGAAGAGCCAGCGCTGTTCGAAGACATTTCCGTGGTCATGTGGCCGGCATGACTAAACACCAAGGCGCACGGAACGCTGTTACCTCCCCACTGTAGTGGTACCTATTTATCTACTTGCAATTTCTTGCTTTCGAACTGCTAGGTTGGCAGGAGCTGGAAGTAGAGACGGGAGCTCACTCCTTCATGCGGCACACTTGGGTCTTGAACTGCTGAACTACCGACCTTCCAGAGCCTGCAGTTCAGCGTCTTAACCACTTGAGCCACCGCAGCTCAGTTAGAGGAGGGTTAAGTGCTTACTTCAACACTGTGTGACCTGATTTAAAGACAGGCCTATGTAATATGGTCAGACTGGATATTTTTGATATCGAAAGGTGATTTCTACCAACTGGAACCACTTACAGCCATAGAATAATAGAATCACAGAGTTGAAAGGGACCATACAGGCCACCTAGTCCAACCCCCTGATCAATGAAGAATCATATAGGATCATGTAACGAAGTAATTATTTGTTCCCATCACTTCTGTTTAGAGGAATAAGATAGAACCTGAGCCACAATGTGGTTGATCAGACTGGACAAATTGCCATTAGGTTTGCTGTTCAGCAATGCATATTCCTTGTTTCATTTATGTACCTTATCAAACCGGCATATTCTGTGTCTTAGGGCATAATTGTCTCTGCATGGGCTCCTGGACAAATTGCAACCTTTGTATTCAGGAATAACAGTAAAATAGCCTCTGATGCTAATGGGAGACCTACCATACCCTCTGGGGCACAAGTCTAGAAGATGCAGTGAGATAGCACAGTATACAGGTAATGAGAAATTATGGTGTATAGTGAATCAGAATCTGTTAGCATTTGCATTTTATTGCTATTAACTTGCCCCATGCTGTGTCAAGAACGATGACCTTGAGTTACACTCCAAATTCTATCAGAACTTTTTACACTACTCACATCCTCATTGCTGGAAACAATAAGCACTGCAGACTTGCAGGCCCTTCCAACTCTGTGATTCTATGATTCTAAGTTCCTTCAGTCACTCTATGGGTTGAGATTGGTCCCAGATATATTCTCTTCAGCTAGAACCTAAGGAAGCAGTTTTTGGATGCAATGGAAGAGATCAACAGCTGAGTTGATAATACCAGTTTCCAATTGCTGCCTTTTCTTTTATCCGAACCAACTTTAAGTCAGACTCATTCCCTACTGCAATTCAAAAAAACCTCAGTCATTTTCAACATTCCATGGGTCGGTCCTCTTCACCATGGCAAAGCACTGGTCATTCACAACAATCTGAGGCCACAGCATTAGGTCAAGCTATATTAATTATTTCGACCCTGAAAAGTACTGCACAAAAGCACCAGCAGTGCTGCAAGAAAAGGTGGCTGGTTATAGAAGTCCTCAGTTGCTGTGGAGCAGCCTAATAAAATGCATGCTTTCTGAACTCTGAAACACAGAAACAGGGGGTTGTTCATGGGTCTTGAGTCTGAGATGTCTGAGCTACAATCCTTTTAAAAAGAAGGTTTTGATAGGCACACACAACGTATCTAATTTCACGTGAACCGAGGGTTTCACCGGTTCCCCCTGTTCACTGAGGTGATGGGGACAGCTGTGGGACCACAAAAGGCTGTTCTATACTATCTGCAGTGCATACTTCTCGCTGTTGATATAGGGGGATGTCACATTTGGGCATTACCTTTGCTTTGGCCTATACAGAGCAGCCTGGACCAAGAACATGAGCGGTCGACACATGGATGCACGCTAAAACTATTGCTAGAGGCAATGGAAGTAGCTCATGTAGTCCTCTCCTAATTCTGTCCTGATTTGCGTTCTGTGGATTTCCTCCCTGCAGCTTCCCTGGTGACAGCACTATCAAACTGGAAAGTGAAACAGAAAGTCCTTCAAATAATACCTTGTGTACATGGGGGTTTGGTTCTGGTATCACTGGTGATGAGCCAGATTCACAGACACACATGATGATCCTCAGGGTTGGATTTAGGGGCAGGCAGCCAAGGTAATGGAGTGCTGTGCTCAGGAGGTGCCATGACTGGCTGTCTACTCAACTATCCGCTCAATAGCTGCCATAAATAGTACAAGCAAAGGAACCAAGTTCATATTCTAAGGCTGTGGCTTTCTGCAGTATGACTCAACAATATTATAACCAATAGTTGTCTATCAATTTTGCTGCACTGTTCAGTTTCTTGATGTTAGAATGTTTCGGTTATTCTTGAAATTAAAACTCTTATGCAAGCTTAGAGGAAAGAAATGTATCTTTATTTGCTTATATAGAGTAAGAACAAATGCAGATTTCCAGGTGCCAGCTTGAAAATTTATCCTGTTATATGACAAGCATAAATCATGCACACATCAAAGCCATGAAATTGGCTATGAACGCAATAAATAACAGGGTACTCAGAAGCTGAACAAAGGGAAAAGGGGTGCTGAAGACCCTCCTCGCTTGATCTTGGGCCAGTTCTGCTGATCATCATTATCTGTTTGGACTGGTAGCAAACAGTGTGGGGGCTGCCAAAGTCCAATATGTGCATTGCAGGGGTGAGGAGTGCTCATTGATACACATTACACTTGCAAGCCTTTCCATCTGGAAGCTGCCTAAATTTAATCTCTAGTACTACTATTGCCTTGTAAAAGAGGTAGTAACATTCCTTAGTGCTAGCAATGACCTCTCAAACAAAACATTTCACCCATCCTTCCTTTTGTCCGACCCTTCCTTCTTCATTTTCATTAATTTTGTCTTTAATGAAAAATATGTTTTGACTTGGCTGCATACAAGTCCTTGTGTTTATAATTTTAAAAACTTATTCCAATTTTTGGGGGCCTTCCAAAGCATCTGGTTGAGATGGCTCACTGGTCTGATCCAGCACGGATTTGCTGATCTTCTTACCTATTTTGCTGTTTCTAACAGAGACATCTTTTCGAGTTTCTTGTATTTCTCTCCCACCCCCTCTTCAAATTTCTGCATACTTCAGCAAAGTCAGCCATGTATAAAAGGAGCTTGGGTCCAGTTGTATGCAAATTGTTAAAAGCAAGCACATGGCCTCACCCAAAAAATGCAAAGAAGAGCACAGTGATCATGGGAGGGGGAATTTCATTGATATTGTAAAGAGGGCTCTAACCATGCTGCACAGAGACAACAAATAGCAATACGTTCAGAGATCTTTAACACAGGTTTGGATGCATGACTGTCACTCTGAGTTGCCAGACCACCTCCCCTGGTGGAAGCAGGGGTCCTCTGACATCAGGCCCCACTCCCCACCACTGATCAGCTAGCCAGCAGGGGATTTATCAGGAGAGAGAGTGAGGCCCAGGCTATGCCTCCAGCAATGTGGCAACATCATTTGCAGTGTGCACCGGAAGTGACATCGGTGCACCAGAAGTGAGGTAGCACCCTCAGAGTGATGCTCTGGTATTTGGGCAAAAACTGTACAGTAGAAGCCATTTTGCCACAGAGTTTTTGCGCAGATACCAGAGCATTGTCATGACATGATGGTGTCAGTTCTGGTACATGCCGGAAGTGATGCAGCCATGTTGCCAGCAACATCACTTGGACCTCCCTCCTGCTCCTGGTCATTCCCCTCCATTCCCTGCCAGTTGCCAGGAGAGACCTGGCAACCCTAATGTCACTGTCCATTTTTAGGAAGGCAGGCCAGGCCATCCCCTTTCAGAGGACTTTTTAATGATGTTGCTCCTGGTGATCAGAGGTATGCATTGAGACTGTAAAAAAAATAATTTAATGCTGACTGGCTGCATCTGTGTTAATGTGGGTGACCTCTGTTTTTAGTAGGGTTGCCACATTGCCTGCTGTGAGCAGGAGGAGCAAAATGAGCAACAGGAGCAAAAAATGAGGGGGGAACTGCCTCACACAAAGCAGTCGCAGCACTACCAGGAAGTGGCATCTCCGCATCCTTCACAACGCCATGTGACATTGTGACAGGAAGTAAAGAGTAGGACTAAATGGACGGTTCTCACAATGGAGGGAAGTAAGCAGCGGGCTCCCACAAGGATCGGTACTGGGGATGGTGCTATTCAGTTTTTCATAAATGATCTGGAACTAGGGGTGAGTAGTGTACTGGCACGTTTCCAGATGACACAAAATCAGGGCTATTTTTGGGCAGGAACGCACAGGAACGGAGTTCCGGCTGGCTCCTGAGTTGGCCACGGCCAGCAGGAACTCATTAGCATAATAGGCCACACCCAGCAGCAGAAACTCATTAGGATTGGCTACATTAGGGGTGTGTGGCCTAACATGCAAAGCAGTTCCTGCTACAAAAAAAGGCCCTGGGTTTTGACAACAGACAAGGTAAACAGAATAAGAAGCAAAAGGTGGGTGTGGCTGGATGACCACACTTTTGGCAACATGGGGGTGTGGGGCCTAATATGCTAATGTGCTGTGCTGCCAAGGGTGTGGCCTAATAGGCTAATTAGTATCTGCTGTTAGGTGTGCCCTATTATGCTAATGAGTTCCTGCTGGGCTTTTTCTACAAAAAGAGCCCTGCACAAAATTATTCAGGATGGTGAAAACCAAGGCTGACTGTGAAGAGCTCTTAGAAGAGCTCCACAAATTGGGTCAGTGGGCAACAATGTGGCAAATGAAGTTCAGTGTGGGTCAGTGTAAGGCGATGCATACTGAGACAAAAAATCCTAACTTCAGGTACAGGCTAATAGGATCTGAGTTTGCTAAGACTGAGAGGGGAAAAGGTCTTGGGGCTGTAGTGGATAGCTCAATGAACGTGTCAACACGGTGTGCTGCAACCGTGAAAAAGGCGAACGCTATGTTAAGGATTATGAGGAAAGTGATTGACCATTATAATGCCCCTGTAATGATCTATGGCGCAGCCTTATACTGTGTACAGATCTGGTCACTGTATCTTAAAAAAAGATGTCACAGAGCTGGAAAAAGTACAGAGGAGAACAAACAATATGACTGTGGGTTGGAGCACCTTCCCTATGAGAAAAGGCTGAAGAGTCTGGGACTTTTCAGAAAAGAGACAATTAAGGGGGGATATGATGAGGTTTATGAAATTATGCATGGGGTGGAGAGAGTCGACACAGAGAACTCTTTCTCCCTCTTCCAAAACTCTATTTATTTATTTTTTGAACTCATATTCCACCCTCCCCACAAGGACATCCAATGAAGCTGATGAGCAGTAAATTCAGGATGGATGAAAAGAACTGCTTTTTTACACAAAGAGTAATTAAAATGTGGAATTTGCTGCCAGAGGATGTGGTGATGGCCCCAGAAATACACCTTTAAAGGAGGTTTAGATAGATTCATGAATGCTAGGTCTATCAGTAACTACTAGCCGTGGTGACTGAGAGCATCCTCCACATTCAGAGGCACTCAGTCTCTGAATCCCAGAGCCAGGAGGCAACACCAGGGGAAGACCTAGGCCTCTATGCCCTGTTGTTGGCCATCCAGAGGAACTGGTTGGCTACTGTGTGAGACAGAATGCTGGACTTGATGGTCTACTGGTCTGATCCAGCAGGGCTCTTCTTATGTCCTTATGACACAGTGATGTCACTTTCAGCAGTGACATTACAGCATCACATGACACCTTATTTTCAGTCTCTACCCCTCCCACTTCCCACTGTTTGCCAGCAAAGAGCATTTTTCTGTATGTATTTTTCTGCCATGTTGGCATTTCATTACCCTGCTACCTTGAATCTCTGGAGAAAGGTAGTATATATGTGTTTTATATCTAAATAGCAATTGGTTTCATTATTACAGACATTTTATTATGGCAAACTGGAATCCAAGCATCCTACAATTGGAGTAGCTGTTTCTGAATGCAAGCTTCCAGATACAGAGATGATTTCTCCTGCACTTTCCCAAAGTGCCTCCTTCTTCAATGAGACAGAAAAGCCAGGATTGGCTCTGTGATTTGAGGAAGTAATATTTGGTGGAAGGGCACCAGAAAACACATTGATGGGTACAATGTTGGGGAATCACGGAACAAGCTCAAAAACCCACATGAGCTGGGATTACATGAAGAATATGACTGTATTAATACATATAATGTGATAATAATACAATTGGCAACATATCTAATGTGATCATGTTATACATTTATTGAAACCTGCTGCTTGACATTACAGTTTGTTCATAAGAAATGGGGCATGTATGTGTCACTGCTGCATTCACATGATGTGTTTCAATTCTCAGCTTTCTTTGTGTGTGTGTTAAGTACCATCAAGTCATTTCTGGCGTATGGCAACCGTATGAATTAATGACCTCCAAAACATCCTATCATTAATAGCCCTCCTCAAGTCTTGCAAACTGAGGGCCATGGTTTCCTTGATTGAGTGAATCCATCTTATGTCGAGTCTTCAGCCCCTGCCACATGGGGGGGGGAAACATGGGCAAAGTGCAGCTTTTGAAAGCCGCACCCAAAGAGACATGCGGCGGCGGGATCACATAGATCCCCTGAGCCGCCGTGCACTTCCACCCCGGCACGATCAGATGCCGGGAGGAAGCCACTGACAGGGAAGCAAGGCAGCCGAACTGCACATGTGTGAGCATGTGGAGTTCGGCCGGGAGCCGGGATTGCCACGAACGAAGAGCGCGCCGGCGATCCCACAGCCGCGCTTGATGCGGCGTCCCAGGTAAGTCCTCCTCTGGGGGTGGTTCTTTTTTACAGCGCGTTATTGGCCTTAAGGGACGAATCGGGGACGAGTGCGAGCTGATTCCCAGATGTTGTGGTGTGCTCGCACCCGTTTGCTGCGCCCCCGATCCGTCCCTCTCCCGTTCCCTGCTGCCTTCAGCTTTTCCTAGCATTACTGTCTTTTCCAGTGAGTCTTGTCTTCTCATAATGTAACTAAAGTATGATAGCCTCAGTTAAGTCATTTTAGCTTCTAGGAAGGGTTTGGGCTTGATTTGATCTAGAACCCACTTTTTTGTCTCTCTGGAAGTCCATGGAATCTGTAAAATGAATTCTTTCGCAGCTTGAATGCACTGGAATAGTTCCAAGTTGATGACCAGAATCTTCTTTAGCAAGACAATTTATCCCCTGGGGTTGCCATAGAAAATTCACTGCATATTAATAGAAACTGCCTGAATCAGACCATTGGTCCATCATGGTCACTATTGTTTACTCAAACTGGCAGTGAATCTCCAAGGTTTACTTAGAGGTCTTTCACATCACCTTCGACCTTATCCTTTTAACTGGAGATGCCGGGAATTGAACCAGGGATCTTCTGCATACGGAGCAGATGGTCTACCACTGAGTCACAGCCCCTCCCTTTATCTACATTCTCAAAAAAGGAGGAAGTTGAACCCAATCCTTCTGTGAACAGAGCAAATTCACAGAAGGATATTCACTGACTTCTTCTTTGCATTGTAACCCCCTTTCCCCTGAAAGGCCACTCTTGTGGGTTGGGGGATCACCAGAAACACCATGGCATGTGGCACATGTACTTTAGCAAGGAGGAGGCATTTCTCTGTGTCGCTCCAATTTTAGTATATGTGCTGCTGAAGGGAGCACAAGAAGGAATTGTCAAAAATGCCTCCCCCACATTCCTATATAAACAGAGCAAGTTCTGTGAAAGAAGCAAAAGTTCACTGAAGAGGTGCTGAGAACAATTTCTGCCAATTCCACCGTCTTGTTTCAAGGTGCCCCCCCATACACCACATCCAGTTTTGTACCATAAGAGTCCCCTGACACTGAAGAGAGGCTTTTTTAGGAAGGCACAGAGGGCTGCACTAGGAAAGGGAAGGCAGCAGATTCCTTCCTGTGTATTCACTCTGTTCATGGGCGGACTGGATCCTCCTCCTCCTCCATCATCATCATCAGCGTCGTCATCATCATCACCACTATCATCATCATCTCTTTAGGTCAACACTGACCAAATTAGATAGATACAAAGTGAGCCCCAAGGTTTGTTTCACTATAGCATCCGAAAGATCCTTTAAGACATTTATATCTTGGATATATTGCCCGGTTTATTATTTTCAGAGTATATATGCTATTTTCAGAGTATATATACTCTATACCAGGGGTGTCAAACATGTGGCCTGGGGGCCGGATTAGGCCCCCTGTTGGGAGATGAACTTAATATTTGTGTTTGTGTATTTGTATTTGCTGACACACGCACACACATCCATGGACTGTCAAACCCCTACAGGCTTAGGAAAAACTGTTTGCATTGCACGCTGTGATTGCTTCACCTGGAAGACGCCTTGCCTGCATTCTGTGCTAAGGGAGTTTGCACCCACACAGTCTAGCCAAAGGAAGATGGTTGAATCGTCATTGTGGTCAGCCCAAACAACAATTCTATGCTTGCAGCCACCATTGGTGAACTGTTGAAGGACACGTAACTAAGATATCTGGTTTACATCTGAAGGGACAGCTTCCTGCCAGATGGCCATTTTATTGCTTGGGACAGGGCAAGAATCATCTGCACTTCAATGGTTGCCCTGGTACCCAACTTCACACCTTGACCAGATGCATTTCTTGAGTTAAAGGTTTAGATTTCAATATTGTCCACTCCTTCTAGTTAGACATGTCACTACCTATAGCCAATAGAGTTAGGTCCTGGGACGGACTACAGGTAGGTGGGACAAAGGAGGATGGCACAGATGCCAGCCCCCTATGGACTACCTATATAAAGTGAGGTTCAACAGTTTGGACCCCGCTAGCCACCTTCTACCTTTATCTAAGTATGTTTAGCTTTGCTATACAAGTAATCCTTTGTTCTTACTTGATCTCTTGGACTGCAGCCAAAGAGGTCCACACGTGTTGGTACGTTCCAACTGTGTGACTTAGAATTCCTTTAGTTATTCTGTTCTTATTCCCTCATTCTTCATTGAGAAGGTCAAGCTTCGGATCAGATTATTTGCTATTTCCCTCCCTATTCATTTGGTGTAAAAGTGATTATTTTCTATTCTTGCAATACTAAGGACCTTGTGTGATTGTGTGTGAGATTCAGTTTTGTTTGTATGTGAACCAAATACTCTCAAGTAAAAAGAACAACTTAATTTTAAGGTACCAGTCTCATCCCCTTCCCTCGCTGGGAAAACCCTCATGGTGGGATTGGACTTCTGTATACACAGGCAAGGACCACTAAGTATTTAGTTTGGCCTCTGTTGTAGATAAAACAGTTTGGCTAACACCCCGGAGGGCTTCTATTAAGCCTTCAGTGGAACTGGCTGTCTTCTGCTGCTTCTTCCAGTTCTGCTGCTGCTGCGTCATTATAGGTTTGCAGCTTACAGATACACACACTCAAGACAGCATACTCAAGATTGCAACAGCACAGACATTTTGATGTAATAATTCAGAGCAAGAGGTGTCAGTTATCGGACACTGTTAAATAAAAATATTGCAAGAGCGCCAGAGGTCATTTTGGGGGGGAACGCAGTTCCCCCGGGTGAGGTACAGGGGGCGGGGCACATGACGAAGCCCCGCCCCCTGCTTCCGGCCGCCCCGCTTCCGGCCCTCATTCAGCCAGGAGGACGCAGGAGAAGAGGGAGGGTAAGTTGCTTCCTCCCTGCCTCTCCCCACCCCTGCCTGCCTGGGGCCAGGGAGGGCCTTTGCAGGGCTTCCTTGCACTACCGGCGGC
>NW_015172562.1:303919-313758 GCF_001447785.1 Gekko japonicus | reverse complement strand
GAGCGCTAATGTTTTAAGCATGTTATGTTTTAAGTAAAAAAAAACCCTTTGTGCCCTTTATAAAGTTTATATCACCGCTACCTGGAATTACATTTTATGACACACATAGTCTGGCCCAACAATGTCTCATTTATGTCAGATTCGGCCTTCATAATGAATGAGTTTGACCTTTCTCCATGTGGTTGTGCACATGCATACATGATTATGTGGGAAAGTTCAACTGTGTGAATCAGCCATAAGTCTTCCAACCCCCACCATCAACACAGCCTGTAGGTTGCAATAGTTTAAAGAGGGATTCTGCAGATGATAATTTGGTGATATCAACTGCATAAAAAGGCACTTGAATTGCTGAGTCATTGCATTGCACTTATAACTTGTACAAAAGAATGGGTTAATCATTGAAGGGCTGGATGAAAGGGCCTGGGCTGAGGCAGTGTGTTGATTTTACTCCCTTTTTTCTAGACTGAAGGTCTCAGTCCCTTGTTTATTTCCATCCCATCTCACTGATGGCTTGACACAAGGACGAGATGGTGTATCTCTTTCGTTTGCCTTGTAGCAATTCATGACTCAATCCAGGATTCTAGCTGCAAGTTAGAATTTCTTTTCTGAAGTCAGTGAAGCAGGGAAATATTTTCTCCCTGTTTTCTACATGTTTGCTAATGAGCATCTGCAGTGTAAAATGTGTGGGTGGCTTTGTGTTCCAAGAAACAAAGTGATTTGGCTTTTCATGCACTATATTGTGCTTTTCAGGTACAGAATCTTTCTAGTGTGTAGAGAAGGACAGAGATGGGTCCAAAACCAGATTTCCAGTCCAAATAAGATATTTACAATTGGCAAAATATTAGATGTCATCTTGCCAGACTTTCCAGAGCGGCCCATGTCAGTCCCCCCCCCCCATATTATGACATGTGATGACAGTACAGAATAATGAAGTGTTTTTAACAGTATGAGTACATCCACACAAAAGCCCTGTGTAGATGGCTGTCCACTGACTCACTGCATGAGGAGAGAGGGAGAGCAAGCATGAGTGTGCTGGCCCCTCCCCTGCCTCCATACAATCCCAAATCATCTGCATGGTGTGAATGCCTGGAAGAAGTGAGCATGCATATGAGGGGGTGCAGGCATTTCCCCGGTTCCTTTGCACTGTGCAGATGACTTGATGATCATGTGGAGGCAAGGGGCAGGTCCAGTGTTCTCCCTCCCTGCATGGTGAGTCCACACTCAGATGGGTCATCTGCTCAGTGCTTCAGAGACTGTTAGTTCTGGCATTTCCTTCCAGGGATACCAACTTCAAGATGGAGCCTGGAGTTCCCCTGGAATTACAACTGATCTCCAGACTACAGAGATCAGTTCTCCTGGGGGAAATGGCAGCTTTGGAAGGCAGACTGAATGCCATCTTTTCTGAATAGGGTTCCCAGCCCTGCGTGGGCAAATGTCAGCTTTTTTGGGTGGTGCCAGGGAAAGATGGAATGTCAGGCAGGCTTTCCAGGCTCCAGTTAAGGCATAGAGATCTCCTGGAAATACAACTCATCTTCAGACTAAAGAGATCAGTGCCCCGTGAAGAAAATGTCTCCTTTGGAGGGTGAATTCCATGGCAGTACACACTGGTAAAGTGATTGTAGGTAGTAAAGAAACTGTAATGTTGACATCTCATCCTCCAGCCCTCCACTAGGACCTAACATCACTTCAGGGATGATATTCTAGGAATTCCTACAATCTATATGGCTTTTACCAATAGACTGGGAAAACCCTAGAGAGTCACAATCAGTGCTATCACCCTATTTTTTCTCTTACTCATAAAACTATTGAGGGCAAGGGATTGGGACTGAAGGTGAGTGTTCACCAGCTGTGAATGTGCAAATGGCAAAGCCTACTAGTGAGCTCTCTATACTCCCCAAACTCTGCCATTCCCAAGAACTGCCCTGAAACCACCAGGAATTTCCTGAGCTGGCAACCCAGTTTTTTCACTGCCACACATGACTGAAAGATAGATAGGAAGTTATGTCTTCTAATCATGGAACAGTGACCTTTATGCTTTCTTTTGAAGCTTGGTTAATTTTTTCTACTTTGTCTAACGAGGCAGGCTCCCTCTCTCCAAAGCCTGGTGCCTCCTTAAAAAACAGAAACTGGGAGGTGATCTCCACGCTGTTTACTTAAAGGGAAGTTCTGCTGATTCTTTTCTTAATGCACCAGTTTTCTCTTGTTTTGACCTGTCACTGGTGGGGTGAATTGTGAATTGAGATAGTGCATATACTTTGTTTTTTCCCTGTAACAACACTGGATAACCCTGGAGTGGGACCTGAATTAAACAGGATTCTGGCTGAGAGGCAAAAGCATTTATCTGCAGTGCTCACACAATATCTTGTTTAAAGTTGGTTGCTACCTGTGCAGCTATCTGCATGTATCATTTAAATCAAGCCGGAGACACACCTGAGATAAGCATCATTTTGAATCCTCCATGCAATTCTTCAAGATAACGAATTTTGCTTCAGGGTGCACATCAGCCCTATCTGAGGAAGCTTCAAAATAGTTTAGTTATTACTTATTGTTCTTCTTAATTACTGTTAGGGATGGGCACAAACCTGGAAAATGTGCAGTTTGTGAACCATGGACCATCACAAATGTTTTGGCACTAGATGAAATGTGATGCAGTAGAACACAGACACACCAATATGCTAGAAAAACCAAACTCACAGATGATCTCCAGATCACTCTCCTCTACCTGCCCTCCAAGTTTGGTGAGGATTGGGCTTATGGAGTCCAAGTTATGGCCTCCTAAAGAAGGTATCCCTAGGAAACTGCTTTCTGGGGAATGAAGCACAGGTTCAGGAGTGTATAAAATGGATCCTGTGCAAGCTAGAGACACCAAATTCACATCAGATATCCGACTGACTCTCCTCTACCTGACCTTAAATTTGGTAAGGATTGGATTTATGGGGCCCAAGTCATGGATCCCCAAAGAAGGTGCCCCATACTCCATTGTTTCCAATGGACTATGGTTAAACCAGAGATTATCTCAGTAGAAACTGAAAGTGGGGGACATTTTTGCAAGCCCAGAAGAACCACTACAATGTGCCCAGCAGAACCTGTGGCACTGCAAACACAACAGAACTAAGGTCAAGAGGATGCTCCCCCCCAATTACTGCTGTCAGAGACTTCTCCAAAGAGTGTTAGCAACTGCCAGTCTTTGAGCAGTGCTAACAACTCTTTATCATCTGTGGAGAGCCCCAGGAACAGATCAGGGGAAGGAGGCTCTGAGACTCCTGGTGATGCTCTGCCAGGGATGGACTACAGTGAGCTGGCATAGGTGCCTGGAGATGGGCACCTATGATACACAGGGGAAGGAGGATGTTGTCATCCCATGATGAGCACCCTTTGCACCCACAATCAGGAGGGGTGGGAGGGTATAAATCGTAGGTCCTCAGCCAATGAACCCTAGCTACACCCCACTACTCAGTGTGTGCAGAGAGACAGGGAGGCTCAGAGCCCTGAGTCCACCTAACACCCCAAAACCCCAGCAGGGAAGAGCAGTCCACTATCAAAATATGGATTATCAGCCAAGGAACTCACTAGTTAAGCCCCTCTGCTTGGCAGAGAGAGAGAGAGACAGGATGGCTCAGAGCCCTTCGTCCACTTAACACCAAAACCAGCAGGGGAGAGGAGTTCCCAATCACAAGGGAATGTGCTCTGCTACTCTGCTTTTAACAAGTTCCCTGCCTCTTTGTGAACTGTGAAAAGACAAGAGAAGAGAGGCTGCAGAGCTGAGCATATATATAGCATTCTGATCTCATAGAGCAGAATGGGAACTCTGTTATTGGCATCCAGAAGTGCCTGTTAGGCTTTAGAGTGCTCCTATTGGTGTTTCCAAGGCTGGAGAATTCTACCCCCTATTGCTTTGGAGTTTTGTAAACAGTTTAACTGAGGGGAGACTGTCTGGAAATGTAATAATCCGCAAACCACCACCAACAGCACTAAAAGTTCATGAAATGTTCATGCTGGGCACCCTTCTGCCAACATCACTTCACAAACCACAAACTGCCCAAAATTCATGATGAACTTTCCTTTGTGAGCCGGTTTGTGCCCATCCCTAATTACTGTTTTCATGACAAATGTCGTAAACACTGAGGCATCACACACTAAAAGGGAAGCCTAAGATTGTTATTAATTATTGTTGCTTGTATGTATATTTCTGCAGGGGCATATAGGCCCTGAGCAACATGTATTCACGGCCAACTCGATTGAGATGGAGGAGCTAAAAGGCTAAATGTGAACAAGCTTGACCAACCCGAGGCATTTTAAAAGTAACCATTTGGTTTCTACAAGCATGAGTAGCTAGAAAAATGAAACCTGACATTTCCTCCATCCCATCAAGTATGTGATACGCATGAATGTGCCCATAGACACTGTGGGAAGGGGGTCGCATTGCAAGAAGTTTGAATAATAATCAGCATTTCTGGTGATAACTTTGGGAGCACTCTATCTGATTGTACCTCCTGGCAACATCCTGAACAGCCTTATTATTAGAAGTCTTTATAAGGATGTAATTCATGCATCAGTATTGCAGTCTCTGGAAAAGATTGTTTCCCACCCTCCCACTCATCAGTAGAGAGATTGGGAAAGGATCTATACAAAATAAAAGTAATGTTTTAAAGTGCATAGTGTTTTTATATAATGCAGTCTTGTTTTCATGACACTCTTCCAGGGTTTTAACTGCTTTGATTTCCAGTCACGCCATGTGTCACGGTAAGCTGTGTTCAGGTTTGCATTAATGCAGTTTTCTGTGTGTGGTTTCAATTGGAGAGCCTTCTTACATTTTTCTTTAGTGTTCAAAAGTCTTTAATCAAAACACTTTCTTTTGTCTTTCTCCCCCTTTTCTCTTTAAGTTCCAAACTTGTTTTGCTGGTTTTGTTTTAGGAAATGCTCTACTAAGAATATTCTAGCTGGTTGCCTAAGAGCCTATCGGTCAAGCTTCAGATGGCTGCGGTAGGTCCTCTTGTATTCTCCTTCAAATAATCTCTATATATCTGAGCCTATTTTAGTAGGATTTGAGCTAGTTTGAAGACTGCTACACTCAAGCCCATGGAGAGAAGATTGCTACAATGATATTCTATAGTCTTACGAATTTATACTGAAAGGATTCTTTATTTGTGATGTCATGCACTGTCATCCTCATCCTCCTCATCCTTTTTAATCCAGGAAGAACTTGGTGCTCTGAAAGGTTCTTCCCTACATGGAGAACTCCCCAGGCATGCATGAAATGTTTTTTGTTTGTGCATTAGAAAATAAAATGTTAAAAACCCTTCAAAACAGCCCAAAGAGGACTGAGCATGCTTATTCTATTTGTAAGAGCCATTTGATGTTAAGGGTATCACACACCAGGAAGAAGGGAAAATTGGACAGTTTGAAAGTCAACAGAGTAATGTTCTGAAATGCTTCAGTCAAAGCCAATGTGTACATTATGGGTGTCATCTGGAGGCCATGTTGAATTACGTGACATGGCTGCCGTAGCTATGTGTCACGCTATTCATGTGCAGTGTACTTTCATATAGACAGAGGGATTTATTTGTTCAAACTATGGACGTCTTCCATCATTTTCAATGATGAAGAGGCACAATCACCTGATTTACACACAGGAATGGCTTATGTCATGGTGACAGCTGCCAGGTGGAGTGATGTAAAGAAGCCTCCATAGGTGCACCAACCATCAGATGCTTGTTAATTGGGAAAGAGAGGTCAAGTCCTCAGAAAGCTCAAATGAAGAGTTGGACTGTAGTCATTTCAATAACAAATGATGGGAGAGGGAGGAATGAAGGTGTGGACACAGAAAGCAAGAATTAGGATGCTAGCGAAACACTTCTGGTTTTGTTTCTGCTTGTCAATTTTTATTGGTGGGGGAAATTAGTTAGCACCCTCTGGGCTGCAGGTGAGGATTCACATAATGGAATCCTCCTCATGAAAACTATACATAGAAAAGCAGCATATTCCAGAGAAACATTCTTGTCTTACCTAAATTAGTTAGCACCCTCTGGGCTGCAGGTAAGGATTCACATAATGGAATCTTCCCCATGAAAAAAACATCACTATACATAGAAAAGCAGCATGTTCCAGACAAACATTCTTGTCTTACCATTCTCCTTATATATCAGTCTTCTATGTGTAGAAAATGGATTTGTTTGCACAATAGTATTGTTTGCAGGTGCATTCAACCCACCTGTAGCCTGAAGCAGCCCAGATACCATTTCAATGAGGCCAGAATGTTTGAACTTGGGAGGCTGGCATTCAATTCCTCTCTCAGCCATGAAACTCACTGGGCAGACTTTCAGTTAGTCACAGTTCCTTAGCCTAATGTACTTTGTAGGATTGTTGTGATGCTAAAGAGGGTGCAGGAGCCATGTTGTCATGAATCCCAACTTTTATTAGATAATTGGGCCACTTCACATTGTCAGCAGAGTGAACTAAAGCATTTCTCCCTCTTTTGTTTGTCAGGAATCTGTTTTCTGGTATGTGAATGTTAGTCTTTAAAGTGCCACAAGGCTCCTGAATTTCTATTGTGCGTCTACCATCTAGCAGAAATTGTCAGTGCCTATGATATGTTAATTTATCGTATTATCCTTTGGATGAAGTTCTTATAAGACTGGGGAGATCCAAGCCCAAATCCCCACTCTGTCATGAAACTCAGTGAGCATTGTCTCAGCCTCACTTTCCTAGCAAGGTAGTTGTTAAGATAAGGTGGAGAAATGGGAGTCGTGTTTGCTGCACTGAGCTCTTTGAAATAAGAGTGGGGAAAACATATAAAAGACAGATATTTCTTGGGTTCTTTATTCATACTATTTCAGGTGTCATTCCTTACCTGCATACTCCCCATCTAATTGGTTATTTGGCTGCTTCCCTGATTGAGTAAAAGATTCAAAGGAAAGAGGCTGGGTGAAATACTATTTCTTGAGCTCTGAGGGAGTAAGGTTTATTCCTTCCTCTCAGAAGTGCTATATGGGTGTCTTGCCAATACGGTAGACTTCCTGTTTTCCACATTGTTCTCTGGTGGATATGAATGTGAAAGATATTTTGAACAAAAAGATTCCATCTCCACATAAGCATTTGGACCCTGTCTGGATTAATATCTGACATTGGTCTGTGCATAATGTATGTTTCTTTTTAAAACCTTTGACATTTTAAAAAGCTGTTTATGTTGTAGCCGCTAATGCCATGTACTTTTTAATTTCCTTTAAACCTTCCTTTATTATTGTAACTCTGTATTTAGGAGTTTCATAATACTCTGCCTTAGAGCATAAGTGTTCTGTTATCAAGTTAGCTTCCCTTTAGTATCAGGAACAAGAACAGGAAGTTTTTAATAAGGTGTTACATTTGCCAGGAGAGTCTAATAAAAGTGTTCGGGATTCCTGAAAGTCTGGATGGTGGCAGTTGATGTTTTTTATAGGTTTTGTGGTTGTTTTGGTCAGGGAACATGAGGTTTGTGCGTGGAAAACCTCAGGCTGGAAAGTGCTTTGCATATTCCCAGAGATTCAGGTTCTCCACACATGAACACCACTTTTTTCCTGCCTCAAAGGAAAGATGGGATACAGTATGTAATAAATAATCTAGTCTCTATGGAAACTATTTTCTGTATTTTCTGTTTTTAGCATACATCCTGCTTATCATTTTATTGTCACCTAGTGCTGTCATATCAGCAATAGCTGTAAAAAGTGAAGAAAAAATGGCATCGACTGTATTAAATATGGAGGTGAGGAGTCTAACAGTGCAATGGACCTAAACAGAGTTATACCCTGCTAACTTTATTGATGTCCATCGGCTAAGAAGGGTTTACCTCTGGGTAGGATTGCACCGTGAATGGGTGACAAAATAAAACCTGAGAGAGAGAAAGAGCTCCTGAGGCTGTAGGGTCAAGTAGGGGAAATAGGAAGAGCGCACTGATTTCTGAGCTTGTGCCATCACACACATACAGCCCTGACAGTGCATGTACCCAGGCCAAGAGAGATTACATTTATTTACCCTGCAGTTTGATGCTTAGTTTACCCTGATGTTGCTCTGTACAGTTCTTTGAGCTGTTTGCTGTGCTTATTATGACAGGATCAACTAATGTGTAGTCAAATTCTCATTGACAGACTATGCGATCTCATCAGTAGAATGCCCCCCTCTTTCCAACAGGGAGCATTCTCGGTCAGTTTGTGAAAGCTGGAGATTACAGTGGTCTGTTTGAGGAGACGCATTTGAACAAAACAACCAGCCTGGCAGAATGAACTGAGTGCTAGACCTGACCCAGGAAGATCTGGGCTTAAGTACTTGTTTGGCCATGAAGTTATCCTGGATGGGTCACCACCACTACCTCTTACCTCAAGGGGCTATAATGGGCAGACTCTGTGCCCTGAGCCCGTTAGAAGGACGGTGCATGACGAATCACCACTTCATGACTTTGTACTAAACTGTAACATGTTTGCAAGATTGTGCTGCATAAGTGCTGCTGGGTTGTAATTAAATCTTTTTATACCTTTTTGTTTTTATTATTTTTATTTTGTAAGCCACTTTGGGCAGGTTTCTGGAGTGGCAGCATAATATATCTTAAATAAATAAATTAAAAGGTACTTTGGAAGGGCAAATGAGTAATATTAGGTTACCTTAAAAATGCATTTTAGTTGAACTGAGGTATCCTAACTCTCTTTTTTAGAGTCATTTATTGTGTGTGTGTGTTTGCGTGTGTGAGAGAGACTTCCTTGAGAACCTCAGAACAGTTTATGAGGGCCTTCCAGATTGTCTCCTATTCTTACACTGGACAGACTGAATCCAGTACAGGGGTGGGCAATTCCAACATTCTCATTTTAATTCTGGACTGGGGAGGCCAGAAGGGCATGATTATCATTTGCATTAAATACCCAGAGTATTGTTATTATTCTGGACAGTCTTGTTGGGAAAACTTTCTATTTCAATAAATATCACAACAATGCTCTCTATTTATTGAAAATGTTTATCATACCCTTTCTGAAGAAAATTAAAACAATAATTCTGTTCCCCAGAGGCAGCAGAAGCAGGGATGGAGAGGAAAAGCACCTTGAAGCAGAGTGGAATACAAAGGACCGGTCTTCTGCCCACAGAAAATAATTGCTCTTTCAAGTTTAAAGGGCTGGTGTACCACAAACCAGCACAAGGCTGGAATAGACTTCCTGTCCTTCCCTACCTGCTCCTGCTGACTCCATAACACAATTCCTGATTCCAATGTTATTGGCAATAGAAATATCAGAATTGGCGATTGTCAGGAGGGCCTTTCACAAAACCAGATATTGCTGATCTGATTCAATACAAGAGATATTGAGCATTTTTTGGGTCCACAATATCCGATTGCACACTCATGTTCTGGCATGTCCCCTTAAGTGCTCAACAGCCTATTCTTTGCCCAGCAATTATTTATTTTATTTATTTTATTTTACACCTCTTTAAAACAATTAAAACAGAACTAAAATATAAACAAAAAACATAAAAACAGCAATTAAATTAAAATATTGGTCAGGAAGGATAGATCACTGGGAGAATGCCAAATGAAACAACAAAGTCTTTACCCACTGGCAGAAGATGGCAACAGAAGGGGACAGACAAATTTCCCTAGGGAAACAGTACAAGAGTTTTGGCATCACGACTGAAAAAGCTCTCTTCTGGGTTAGAATCATAGAATCACAGAGTTGGAAGGGGCCATAGAGGCCATTTAGTTCAACCCCCTGCTCAATGCAGGATCAGCCTAGAGTATCCCTGACCAGTGTTTTTCCACCCACTGCTTAAAGACTGCCAGTGAGGGGGAGCTCACCACCTCCCTAGGCAGCTGATTCCACTGTTGC
>NW_015172562.1:303178-303773 GCF_001447785.1 Gekko japonicus | reverse complement strand
GAGAGGCACACCAAGAAGCAGATGCTGGACCTGGTGATCCTGGAGCAGTTCCTGACCATCCTGCCCCAGGAAATGCAGGGCTGGGTCAGAGGCTGTGGGCCGGAGACCAGTTCCCAGGCGGTGGCCCTGGCTGAAGGTTTCCTCCTGAGCCAGGCAGAGGAGAAGAGGCAGGCAGAACAGGTGAGGGGATTCCCTCCAATATGTCCAATTCAAGTAAGGATATCTGGCCTTCTCCCAAAGTGTCCTTGAGAGATATTTGTCCCAAGTGTGAACCATCCAAAAGGGAGATTTTACAGCCTCCTTCAGCAGCCTCTTCTACTAGAGAATTTATGGTCCACCCACACCCCAAGATCTTAATTCACACAGACTGTATCCCCCATCCAGTAGGTGTTTTCCTCATTTTTGTGTTACCCAGATGTAGAACTCAGCACATCCTTGTTAAATGGCATCTTGTTCATTCCCGCCCACTTTTCCAGCATTTTCAGATCTTGTTGAATTCTATCTCTATCTTCTGGTGTGTTTGCTGCTGCTGCTCCCAATTTAGTGTCATCTGCAAATGTAATGAGTAGCCCCTCCACACCCTCATCCAGATCAT
>NW_015172562.1:274583-302948 GCF_001447785.1 Gekko japonicus | reverse complement strand
CGCGCTGCCACTGTGATGTGACTCCTAGCAGGTGAGCCAGGAGAGGGCGGGGGGAGCTCTAGGAGGGAGGGCGATCTGAGGAAGGCACGGGGAGGCATTTAAATGTCTCCCCGCTTTCTCCCCAGCCCTTCCTGGCTTGCCCACTAGGCAGGCGAGCCAGGAGAGGGCGAGGCCCCAGAAGTAGGCCGGCTGGGGAAGCAAAAAAAAGGGGGGAGGCATCTTCAAAAGCCTCCTCTTCCCTTCCCCAGCTGGCCTGCCAAGGCAGGCTGGGTGGGGGAACTCTAGAGCAAAGGGGTTTAAACTTTAAACCCCTTCTCTCTTCGCTTCCCCCCCCCAGCCCGCCTTGGCAGGCTACCTGGGGAAGGGAAGAGGAGGCTTTTGAAGATGCCTCCCCCCTTTTTTTTGCTTCCCCAGCCGGCCTACTTCTGGGGCCTCGCCCTCTCCTGGCTCGCCTGCCTAGTGGGCAAGCCAGGAAGGGCTGGGGAGAAAGCGGGGAGACATTTAAATGCCTCCCCGTGCCTTCCTCAGATCGCCCTCCCTCCTAGAGCTCCCCCCGCCCTCTCCTGGCTCACCTGCTAGGAGTCACATCACAGTGGCAGCGCGACAGTTCCCCTCCCCACAACAGACACCTTGTGAGGTAGGTGGGGCTCAGAGAGCTCTGACAGAATATAGAGCCATAGAATATAATGGAAAGTTCACGCCGCTGCTGTGGTGCAACTCCATAGAGAAGGGCTTTAAAGTTTAAACCCCTTCTCTGTGGAGTCGCGCCACAGTGGTGGTGTGATCTTTCCATTATATTCTATGGCCCCATAGAATATAATGAAAAGATCGCGCTGCTGCTGCAGTGCGACTCTAGAAAAAAGGAGCACGGGGGCGGGCTGCCGGGGCGAGCTGCTGGAGTGGTGCTCCGGTAAGCTCCAGCCTCAAATGACCCCTGCTTAAATCCAGGTAAACAACATCAACAGCGTTATCTCAGTCCAGTAAGCTTGTCACTCAATCAAAGAAGGAAATGAGGTTGGTCTGACAGGACCTCTTGAGGGCAAATCCCCTAATCTCAGAAAGTAGTGGCACCCGAAGCAGGGCCTCCAAAGAAGACTGTAGTGGTCGGGCAGGTTAGGAATAGCTGGTTCTTCAGATACGTTGGGCCTAAACCATACAGAGCTAGAGATGCCAGTCCCCAGGTGGAGGCAGGGGATCCCCCAATTTTTGGGACTTCCCTCAGATACTGGCCAGCTGGCTGGTGGGGGAAGCCCTGCCCCAACAGTCATCCATGTGCCATGCATGCCTGCCCCGCAAGCCACGAATTCATGGCTTTCAGGTCAGGTGTGTGGGGCACCCACTCTTTGCAAGTGGTGGCTGTGTGCTCCTGCCCTGAAAGTTGCAAATTTGCCCAGAAAGATCTAGTGTAGATGGGTGTGATATGATCCCTACGATCCACTCCTCTCAACATCCTGGTTTAGCATTCTGCACCAACTGAAGTTTCCAAACACTTTTCAAGGGCAGCCCCACAGAGAGCACATTGCAGTAACCTAATCTGGACGTAACCAGGGCATGCACCACAATGGCCAGATCCTTTCTGCCAAGGAAAAATCATAGCTGGCTAACCAGTTGAAGCTGGTAAAAGACACTGCTTGCTATAGCTGCCAACTGCTTATCCACCAGTAGGCCCAGGCCCAAGAGCACGCCCAGACTAAGGGTCTGTTCCTTTAAGGAGAGTGCCACCCCATCTGAAATGGGTGACACCTTAAAGCCTGGGTCAAACTTTTTGTCCATCAGAAGCACTACCATCTTGTCAGGATTAAGCTTCGGTTTGTTAGCCCACATCTGCCCCAAACTGCCTCCCCTGTTAGTTCTATAGCTACAACATGTTGAAGGCAGTAGAGATTAGATATAAACTCTCTTGTATAGGAGGAGGAGGAGGAGGAGGAGGAGGAGATTGGATTTATACCCTGCCCTTCACTACCCAAAGGTGTCTCAGAGCAGCTTACAAACTCCTTTCGCTTCCCCTCCCCACAACTGACACCCTGTGAGGTAGGTGGGGCTCAGAGAGCTCTGACAGAAACTGCTCTTTTCCAAGAACAGCTCTTATCAGAACTACAGCTTGTCGAAGGTCATCCAGCCAGGTGCAAGTGGAGGAGTGGGGAATCAAACCCGGTTCTCCCAGATTAGAGTCCGCGCACTTAACCACTATGGTTAATTGTGCGGACTCTAATCTGAGAGAACTGGGTTTGATTCCGCACTCCTCCACTTGCACCTGGCTGGATGACCTTGGGCAAGTCGTAGTTCTGGCACAGCTGTCCTTGAAAAAGAGCCGTTTCTGTCAAGAGCTCTCTCAGCCCCACCTCACAGGGTGTCTATTGTGGGGATGTTGAAGGCTGCTCTGATGCTCTTTGGGGTAGGGAAGGGTGGGGTATAAATCCAATCTCTTCTCTTCTTCTCCACAACTCTATAAGGCTGCAGTCAGACGTGTCATTTGGCGCGGCTGGGAAGTGCTCCTATTTAATTCATTGGTATTTGAAACAGAGTTGCTTGATCAGACATGCAAGTATATTCCATTTTGCTGCAGGATCAGCCCGTCACTGCACAATCAGATGGCATGGACGGGTGAGGGTTTTTAATTTTTCGCCTGCTTTTGCGCTTGCGCATAAACAAGGGTGCAGTTCTTTTGCACATGCACTTTCCAACTTCCAGGAGTCAATTCTCCACTTTGACTGCTCGCCAATCCTTCCATGGAGCACTGTGATCCCCTTGGTTCACAGTGAGCCATGGTCACCTGACCAAGATCACTCCCTTTCCTGCTCACTTTCAAAGCTGGCCTAGAGATGGGGACAATTATGTGGTTATGCGCATATCACTATGCAAGCAAAAAACCCCATCCCAATGGCCTGAGAGCGCGCTTGAGTGATCTGACTAGAGAAACTCTGTCCATGTCCTGTCAGCAAGCCTTAGGACCAGAGTTTCCCAGGGGTCTTTTTACTCCATTTCAGGGGCAGACCAGGATGGGGTGCCGACGACTGCAGAACCTTTCACAGATGTTGCTGTCTGATTGTGCACTTTAGATCCATCAGGCATCAGCTTCAGAGTTGGATCCAAAGGCACATCTGACCACAGCCTAAAAGTATCATATTGCATTACTTATCAGGTATAATCTAATAGCTAATCCCCCATATGTATGTGTAAATTTATATAAATGGCTTTCATCTTTTTGTAATTAGAGTTTGTCCTATTTTTCTTATCCTTCCTTTATCTTCAGGTTAACAGTTTTGCACAATCAGACAAATTCTAGCCCCCTGAATTCACCACAGCATAATCGAATAGTAAATTAAGCCAGAGAAATTCAATCAACACCCTTTGTCCGAAAGGTAAGTTTCCAAATTATTAGATCATTCTTGCAGCTGTTCAATGAAACCTTTTCATTTAGAAAACAAAAAAAAGTGATGTGGACATTTGCTCCCCCCCTCCTTTTTTTGTATAACAAATAGAGCTGCAGTCAAGGGTAATTTGTGTATTTCATTTAAGCTGTTTCCTTTTCAAGGAGCATAGAGAGAAAGCCCCTGCCTGAAGCACTTGGGGGATTATGCAATTGTGTTTTACATGCCTCTTTGGTTTTTAAAAAGCTACTGCTTATAGGTAGATACACAAAACCACACCTGTACAAAGGCACAGTCACGTCTCTGTGGCTTTATGCAATCTGAGTGCTTGACAGACACCGCCTTGCAGGTGCTAACAACTGGTCTGTTGAGGTTCTCTACACTTCTTGCATTGTGGAGATCAAAGCAGGGTAAAGTAATAAGGCATCACAGTCTTCCTATGCAAAGAAGGAACTGCTACCATTAAATGGATATTTATATTTAAAAGAAGATTCTATTGAGGAGTGATATGATAACCAATGAAACACTGGAACTGTCTATGAAATAAGAACTGCCGGTTGGATCCAACAATCAGTGGATGCAAAGGTCTTTCCCACGTTTCCCTCCCCTCAACAGTCCTCTCTGATACTGGGGATGTTTATTCCTGATCTTGTCAAAAGGACCTGTGAAGAATTAGCCATGCCACATCCAGGAGGCTGCACTGGGGAGGGGGAAGAGGCAAAATTGACCTCTCCTCTTTCTTCCATGAGAAAACAACTTTCCCGGGGTTGGAAAGCACTGCCAGGTGAGGGGAATGCAGTATTTCCCCTTCCTGAACAGCTCCTTTCACTTAGGGAAAGCCACGTTATAGTGCTAAAACGGAGTGGAAGGTGGGTGGCGGCCAGACTCCTGGTTCTGAGGCGTTCTAATGCTCCTTGCATGGCACCAGAAGACAGCAACAGGAAAAAGTTGCGAGCTGCCCTTTCCTTACCTACAAATCGATGGAGAATTTCTGAGGAGGGAAGGAGAGCAAGAAAATGACCTGAAAGAAGCAGTTCGGGTCTCCTCCTGTTTTGTTTGCATCCCCTTTACTTATTTTTCCTAATAAAAGTAGAGATTTCATCTTGCAAGCAAGGAAATTAAAGACCCTGCTGCCAAATTATGTGTTAGAAATTCAAAGAGCCACATCCCTACCACAAAGAAACTTGGAGGTCTCTCTGGCCTCTGGTGGACTGATCCACTGCAGCCCTAAAGGAAACACAGTGAATGGTACTAGCTTCACATACATCTCAACCGCCAGATGCACATCGGCATTCTCCAAATAGCTACACCACATTTACACATAAATAAATAAATCATGAAATCTTTCCCTGAAGTTTCCAACTGAATGTATTTCCAAAGCAGTGAGAGATCATTTTGTGGGATTAAACCAGTATGGATTCGTTATGTTTACAATAGTCTATATGATGCTCCCTTTAATTTTTATTTACATTATTGATAGTCCACCTTTCCTACTGGGACTCAAGGCGGATCAAGCAGAGTAAGCCAATACAATTTTAATACAATACAATACAAATCAAATGTCCTGTTGCTATCCACCCTGACCCTCCATGATACAATGGAATATAGTAATAAAATTTAATATTTGTCTAGAGATTTCAAGAGTTCAAAGGGCTTCACACTGTCTTAAAGTAAAGTAACCTATAAAGTAGGTAAGTATTATTATCCCCACAATGTACGTGGGGGCTGAGAGAGAGAGAGAGAAGAGAGCAGCTTGCCCTGTGAATTCTTGGCACAGGCAAAATTTCAACTTGGAATTCGTAACTCCTCTACTTCAGGTGTACATAATTCCAAATGAGTAGATAAATTAAATATGCCAAAATTAGGAACCTAAACATAGAGAATTATTTTATGGAGTTTAAGGATGCTGTAAACTTTGCACTGAACAGGTTCATCAGGAGAATGCATTGTGTTTGACAGAAAGAAACACTCATGAGCTTAGCCTCTGACCTCACCTTGCTATAGTCAGCCTCAAGTAGCTGCTGAACAGCTTAATGGCAGTAAAGTGATAATGTTTCACCTTCATTTCCTTCTGCCCTGCAAACCACTTTTGTTTACGTGCAGTAGGTGAAATCAATTCTCTCCAGTGTCATGGATGCTCAGATTCATATCATAAAGAAAACCCTGGTGAGTTTTCCTGTATTTTGAAGCCTGTCTTACATGGCACACAGCTCCAACACAAAAGAACTGGAATTATCATATAGTCATGACACTGATTATGGACAAATGCAGTGGAGCTGGAAAATGTTTGACCTTGCTGAGTAGGTGTTGTAGTTTTCAGTGGCAGACAGTGAGGTAGAAAGTGATTAGATCCATACCAGTTCCAAATGAAGCATCATTTTTCCTGTAACTAATAGCTAATTACACAGAGCTACATCCTTAATAATACGCTTGATTGAATATGAGGCTGAAAACTCCCAGAAGCATCTAATGACTGCTGGCGGGTTCAAAATGTTGGACTAGATAGGTCCAATTCCAATTTCGATAACCTTTATTGGCATAACAATAGCTTTAAAGGACTAGATAGGTCTTTATTCCAGTTTTGCAGGACTCCTACTAGTGTTTTTATGCTTTTGACTTAAAGTTTTCTGTGTTCACATCTACACCTTCTTTCCCCAATATGTTTCATCCTGTATCCTTTCATCAAGAGCCAGCTTGGTGTAGTAGATAAGAGCAGCAGACTCTAATCTGGAGAACCAGGTTTGGTTCCCTACTCCACCACATGAAGCCTGCTGGGTGACCTTGGGCCAGTCACGGTTCTCTCAGAACTCTCTCAGCCCCACCTACCTCACCAGGCGCCTGTTGTGAGGGGAGGAAGGTGATTATAAACCACTTTGAGACTCTTTGTAGTAGAGAAAATTAGTGTATAAAAAGCAACATTGCTTCTTCTGTAATGATTATGCATTTGCTGTTACAGAACACCTATGAAGCTCAACCACAGACCTTCCACATTGTACTATGTGGTACAGAATACAAAACAAATCTCAGGTGAATCATAAACAAGACGACAGATCTTTCCTTCAGCTGTCAGGACATCCTCCCTGAGAGGACACATACTTTCTTCACATCTGGCTTAAGGCTGGGGAATTCCCACTTGCAAAGCGAGTTCCCACATGCAACGTATCTTATCAGTGGAGGAACAAGCATGTATAAAATACTGTGGAAAGGATCACAGGATTCTACCTACCTAAGGTCTAATTTAAATGTGGTTCTGGCAAGGCAGACAAACTCATTGCGTGCACTCACAAAGTACTTCCTTTATACTGGACTGCTACTTGTGCTAAACAATACTATATGCTTAGTCAGTATGCCAATAAAACACTGGTCTGAGCTATAAATCTCTGGAGGACTTACTAACTATTCTGGTCAGGTAGCAACCTTGTCTAAGTTTCTTTATTTAGAATGCTTCTTTTAATACTATAATATTAAGAAGACTTCATGAACTTTTAAATCTCACAGTTTATCTGTGTATAACATGAAATTACAAGTAGAGGAAAGTTACAGGCAAGGAACTATTGATTTGTAGTGTATTCTGAAGCTGCCAGGAATACCTAAGATGTAATGTGAAACATCTCATAAGGAAGCTATGTTAAGCTTCGTCTTGAACAGGGATTGAAGTTCAAGACTAATGCGTCCAATCAGGTTCAAATGTATATAAGCGGGAAAGACTCTGATTGGTCCTTAATCGCTCAACCTGATAGGTTGATAACTGTATAGTAGGAGTGGCTACATTAGCCCGGAATGTTTAAATACCGAGCAGCTGCAATAGAAAAGCTGTTCGGGCTATCAGAAGTTGTACCGTGTTAGAGAAGTGATCGTCGAGCTGAAATAAACCTGAGTTTTGCTGAAATCACTCTCTGACTATTTTGTTAAGCATCGGACTTAACATGCTTTTACCCTTTCCCCTATCCCTTCCCCCTTTCCCTTCTTTACCCGTCTGTATTTTAAAAACGTAATAAAAATTATTAATTAAAAAATTAGAATACTTCTATGCCATCTCTCCAGAGTCGTGCTCAAAGTAGCTTACAACTAAAAAACACTGTATTTAAACACAATCCATTAGGCATAAGCAGCATAAAAGTATCCATAAAACAGAAGCAGACCATTAAAAAGCTGATAAGATAAATGTAAAGTAGGTGCCAGGGAAGCCTCAAAGGGGAGGGTATATTCCAAAGGCAATGTGCCATCCCAGAAAATGTCCTGTCTCTAGTTGTCACCAGCCTCAGTTCTGGAGACGGTCCAGAAAATAGTATGAGAGGCTGCTCTTTTGGGCTAGATAGTATGGGAGGAGACGGTCCTTCAGGTACTCTGGTCCCAAGCCATTTAGGGCCTTAAAGATAAGAACCACCACTTTTAAATTGTGCACAGAAATAGATGGGGTGCCACAGTGCAGATCTGTCTGCAGAAGGGTGATATGATCCCCGTAGCCTGGCTGCTCTATTTTGCACCAAATGAGATGACAAGTAAGTACAAAGTGCAAAGTTCTTTTTCTGCACCACCAGCATCCCATTCAATCAGGCCTGACACTTGGTCTACATGTGCAGCAGAAAGAGGTGGTACAGTCTTTAGGCATAGAGTAGACTGTCAGTTCAGACTTCAGCGGTATGTGCCCCATTTTGAACCCTCTTCCATAAAAAGAGAAACTTGACAAGTAAAAAAATTGTAGAGAAAGATAGTAGATTTCCATGGCGGTAGATTGTACCACTTCAGAATATAGGTGAGGGTGTCCCATGCAAATAATTCCTCCTAAGAACTAGCACATGAGGCAGAAATGTTCAACCCTTGTCTTTACCATTCTGTTCTCTTCTACTTGCAGGGGATTTTTTAGCCCATAATTCTGTAATTTCCCTCTAAAGTGGCACATTCCATTCTTCTACCTCATTTTGCTGCATGCAAAGATGAGGCCAGAGTTTTAAGCAAAACATGGCACTCGGTCACATGATCCTTGCTCCCCTCCTGCATGAACTGAGGGATTTTGTATTGCAAAGCAGCTAAGAGAGTCGTGGTATCTTTTGCCCAGAAAGTGATGAAGCAGCTGGGGGAGGGGAGTTTTTGAATGGGAAAATGGCAGGAAAGTTAAGCATCCCACCGATCTTGATTTCTTCCCACACTCCAACACAGCTTCTGAGGTCACTTTGCATTTTTTTTAAAAAAATCACAATTGGTTCGGAGAAGGAATCACTCAGCGGAAAATCATGTGTCGTTTGAGCATATGCTACATGCATTTGGCTCCTCTCATAGGCACAAGTTTTAACATTAAGTGAATCTCAAGCATGACACCAAATTAATGGTGAAGCAGAAACCCAATTTGTGCTATTCATTTGATTCATGCCAAGGCCTCCGCTGTCACATTCCTGGCACTAGTTTCTCTTAATGCCTTTTACATGCCATTCATTTCCATCTTAATGTATAATGGTACAAATGAGTAGGGGTGTGCAGTAACTAATGAAAACCTGAACCAAGGCACACTGCATAATTTTGTACAATAGTTATGGCTAATCTGAACTGGAAAATTAAAACATGCAGTAAGAACAGAAAACATACAGATTTGCCTGCTATTCTGGTACCTGGCTGTCTGACTTAGAGTTCAAGCAGATCAGAGGGAGTGGGGAGAGGGAGGAGGGAGTTACACTGCAGATATGTACATGACAGTAATGATTACCAGTCAAAGTTACACACAGATCTTACCACCAAACAGGATTGCATTTATGACTCTGTCCTTTCAAAGTATTGTCTATCCCGATCTCTGGCTTGGGAGAGGGCTCTGATTTTGTTCTTTGTAAATGCAGTGGTACCTGCTTTCTGGCCAAACATTTAGCTGGCATGCAGACAAATGTCACCGTAGAGTGAGGGGAGGCAAATGCCACACTTCGCCCCCATGGTTATAGGCAGCATCTACTGCTGGCCAGACAGGGCCAAACAAGCAGAGCTGTAGACTGGGGGCAGTCTACCCTTCCACCCACCCTTCCACTGACAGGCAGCATTTGCTATAGTATCTTAATATGTGTACAGCACAATCAGTCTCACTAAACACTAAACACTAAACATTACACGCACACACGCACGCATACACAGAGAGAGAGCCCTTTTGGATTGATTTCTTAAGAGGACCAGCTTTACTCCATCCGAAATCAAGACCCTAAATCCAATATTTTTATACCCTTATAAATGAATATGTGGGCTGAACCACACCTGGAGCTTTTCAGAATGCAATGGCTTTTCTAGATAACCAAGGAATGGGCAATTCTCACCATTGTTACTGGTAAATTATGTCTTCCTAGCACTCAGTTATCTTACGTTGATGAGAAACTGCTGTGCTGAGTTCAGGGTGGAATATAATTGTGTATCATAGCCACTTATAGGCTGATGCCCATAACACCATTGGTGAAGAAAGAAACAAAACCACTCCATGCCAATTCCTCCATGATTTTTTTTTAAAAATGTCATTTATATGCATACAAATGGAAGACCCGCAAGAAGAGGGATTAACACATGGAATTCACTGCCACAGGAGGTGGCGGCGGCTACAGGCATGGACAGCTTCAAGAGGGAATTGGATAAACATATGGAGCAAAGGTCCATTCAGTGGCTATTAGCCACTCTCGGTCTGGGGCAAGTGATGCTCTGTATTCTTGGTGCTGGGGGGGCAACAGTGGGAGGGCTTCTAATGTCCTGGCCCCACTGATGGCACCTGGTATTTTTGGCCACTGTGTGACAGAGGCCAAATGCTTGCCCCAGTGTGATTGCCTGAAAATATTCACACTTATTGATCATTTCCCCACATGTTAGTGCGGGGTCAGCATTTGACCCGAATCCCATGCCGTTTCCCCCTGCATTTTTCTCCCCTGCAATTTCAGGATCTTTTTCTTTACTATGGGGCTGAAGTCAGGGTACTCCAGTGGAGAACTCATGATTCGCAGCTGTATTCTCCTTACCACCCCCTGCCATCTCTCCCCCCCCTTCCCACCTCTCTTCAATAAAAAAAAAACCCACTCTCCTTGGCACACATCAAAGTTCCCCCCCTTTTCCCTCATGTTGCATTGCAACACAATAACGGGCCAACGTTAAATAGCTTTTTTTTAATAACTCTTTTTATTTAAGTTTTTACAATATCGTGACATCATTTAACACTTATATAACATGTAACATTTTTTCCATTAACATTAACATTTTTTGCCATAACATTTAATTCATAACTCGTAATATTTCAATAAGGTTAAACAATGAGCTTACGCATCTATTCTTCCTATTTTCCTTCCTACTAGCTAGTCTATTCCTCATTCACATTTATTTTCTTTATATTTAGCCATTTATAAATTTCTCTCCATTTCCCCCAGTACTCTTCTTCTGTTTTCTGTTTTAATTCCATGTTTACTATGTCCATTTCAGCTATTTCTAGTGACTTATTTTTTATTTCTTTTATTGAGGGTATTATTTTAGATTTCCATTTTTTTGCAATTAATATCCTTATCACCGTTATTATTTGTATTATTATGCATCTATGTTTTTTTAATGCCATCCGGCATCATGTTTAATAAGAATATCTCTGGTAGTAGTGGTAAATTTATTTTTAAATTTTTATTTAATATATTGTGCACCTTTCTCCATAATTTTTGCACTTAGCTACAGTGCCACCAGATATGCATGAATGTACCTATATTTTTCTTACATCTCCAACATCTGTTAGAGGCTTGCGGGTAACATTTCGCCAACTTATCTGGTGTCCAGTGCCATCTATAATACATCTTGTATATATTCTCCTTAAGTGGCACTGCTCTTGATATTTTAATCGATTGCCAAGTCTTTATCCAATTTTTCCCCTCTATTTTGCGCCCCAGTTCTTTTTCCCATCTTAACTTAGATTCTTTTAATTCTTCCTCCGGGTTTAGATCTTTTTGCAGTTTTTTAATAAATTTTTTGTATTAGTTTAACGATAAACTAACGTTAAATAGCTTTTAAATGTCCTTTTTGCCTCAAGTGGTTAAGACACTGAACTGCAGGCTGTGGAAGGTCAGTAGTTCAGCAGTTCGAGACCCGAGTTGCCGCATGATGGAGTGAGCTCCCATCTCTAGTTCCAGCTCCTGCCAACCTAGTAGTTTGAAAGCAAGAAATTGCAAGTAGATAAATAGGTACCACTTCGGTGGGAAGGTAACAGCGTTCCACACGCCTTGGCGTTTAGTCATGCCGGCCACATGACCACGGAAACGTCTTCAGACAGCGCTGGCTCTTCGGCTTTGAAACGGAGATGAGCACCGCAACCCTAGAGTCGGACTCGACTGGCTTTCAAGCAAGGGAACCTTTACCTTTACCTTTTTGCCATTTGTGTCAAATTAGCCATTGCTCGCATTCATTGTTTTTTTCTGGAGCACGACAGAAATGCTTTACAGTTAATGATGCAGCTGTAGGATGCTGACCTTTTCCCATTATTCCAAAGTACAGTTAAACTCCTGACGAGTAATGACTAAGGGGAGAAAAGCCTTTGAGGTAATAGAAAGTACTCATGCAGTGCCATTGATAAAGAAATGCATGGATCTTCAATGGAATTCCCTCTTTCGTGGGCATTGAGGTTCAAAAAAGTAAAGAGACCAATCACAGAGCACGGTTCCCACAAGTAAATGGCTGTTGCGTTACAATGCCACCACGCATGCGTAAAGCACAGTTTTTCAATCAATGGGTGGGTGCATTACAATGCAACCATGCCTGCAATCAAAAAAAGGGGGGGAGAGTTGCTAGATGCAGGGAAAGGCAGGACATGTTGGAAATGTGGAAATGCAGACCCGGGCCAAGTTTCTGTAATGCAGAACTCTTCAATCAGAATCGGGCCAATTATACCTGCGGGGACCCGAAAGCAAACCAGTAGTGCGGAATCGGCCAGAGCGTTGGACTGGATGGGCCACTGGCCTGATCCAGCATTGGCTTCTCTTATGTTCCTATGTTAAGTTGTGCCGGAGAGGGATCTAATTTTCTTCTCCACTACTATTTCCTCTTTTTCTTACCTGGTAGCCTCACAGTCTCTCCCCTTTTTCCTGCCACCTTCTCTTCTTCTCACCCACCAGCCAACCTACCTTTATCTATCTCTCTGTCTTCAGCTTTCCCTCCTCCCTCTCCCTGGCAGCCTCTGCCCAGGAAAACTATAGCCCAGTTGTGTGGTGCTGGCTGCTGGGCGGCCATGCGATATCCCTGATATGATGATGCCGCCCAGAAGTGATGTCACCATGTCGGGGATGTCGCACAGGGGATGCTCTGGTATTTGGGCAAACTTTATGCTTTGAGGGTAAAGAAACCAGAGACTTTCCCCCAAATACCAGAGTGTCCCCATCAATGTTCCCTCTAAGCTGTGGAGTCCTGTGAGCAAGAATCCTACTTTGTGAGCTACCGGCATTAAAGTTGCGAGCGAGTTTGCTCTGGAGCCACATCTTTCCTGAGCTAAGACAAAAATCTGTGAGCTGGAGGCTAAAAACCTGTGAGCTCGCTCACACTAACTCAGCTTAGAGGGAACACTGGTCCCCATGTGATGTCCCTACCCACACCTGGGACAACCCCCCATCTCCCCACCGGAGTGATGAGGGGGCCTGGCAACCCTATTGTAGAATGATCTGTCTCTCCACGGCCCCAGTCCCTTGATTTTTAAGATCTATATCTATCTGTCTACCTATTTATCTGCTAATCTTTAGACAGACAGAAACATATAGATATATAATGAAGTGCTGACTTCTTTCTGTTGTAGCACATGAGTACAGGTGTGTGCTTGCACAACCCTGCAAAAGTGAGCAAATATTCCCAAGGATCCTCCTTCTCCCTGCATCAATGCCCTTTCTAAAAGTCAAAGGTGGCGTGGCCTTTCCCTTCCCTCCCTCCCTTTTGTTCTTTCCCTTCTGGGCACATACCCTCTGAGCTCTGCAGCACCCAGACTCCCTGTTGTGTGTTGAACTGCAATATGTCCTTCCCTGAGCAGCTTTGTCCTAGCCCCTGCAGTCAGGCTATTGTCACTCATTGCAGGAAGACACAATGTTGCCCTGCTCATGCTGGATCAGGCCTTGTGGTAGCACACTGCTTTAGAAAACCTTTAAAGCACTTTTTTGTCATCTGGAAAAATCCTAACAGATGGTGGATAAATGGAATAAATCAGAAGAGTTAAAGGTTCTTCAGGCTTCTTCCAGATGTTTTGGGTTTAATGCACACACAAAAAGAGTTTGCCCCCGCCTCACCATCCTCTTAAATGAAACCCACATTTATTTTCATCAAGATTCAATTAAAATCCATAGCTCGCTATGCAAGCAGTGAGGCAAGGCTTGAAAGGGACCTAGTATCATACACTACTTGTTCTTGTCTTCAGCAACAACAAAGACAAAAGCGAAGCAGGCAAACTTCCCAAGGAGCTCAGATTTCCAAAAAGCTCTTCATCCATAGCTGGGCCTAGATTTTCATGACAGCCAAGTGCTGACACCTGAAATATCATGGCACAAGCAGAGGGTGTCAGTGGCATGCCAGAAGCTATTAGCTGTAACACAGGCATATAGATCCAAACCTGACTTGCCCTAGGCAACCCCAGGGATAAGCAACATTTTAGGCCCCAGAAATAGGACCACAATGCAGAAATAGTTGTGGGAAGCAAAAAAACAAAACACCTTACTAAAAACTTTATAAATGTGTACAAGAGTTGGCAGGGTACCCGGCATGCCTGAAAACAAGGACAGTTGTTAGGGTACCAGTGATGTCTTTTATGGACACTCAGATCTCCTTGTCTCATGACCATCTGGTGATTTACAATCCTTTTTTCGGTCACCTGCTAACTAAGGGACATACATCTCTCCCAGAGTCTCTGCTGGGATATGTTGTTAGAGTGCACAAATCCCTCATGTCCCCCTTCTGCCTGCTGAAACTGCTGCCAATGCAAACAGAGAATTCCAATAACAGACCTATACTAACACCAAATAGTATGTAAAAAACAAAATGTATTTATTAATCACTGACTGATCGACTGAATGGACTGTTCTATTTTTATTTATACAACTGGATGTGGAGCAACATGCAGTAACAACAAGTCTGAAGAAGAAGAAGAGGAGGAGGAGATTTGGTTCATACCCCGCCCTTCACTCAGAGTCTCAGAGCGGCTTACAAACTCCTTTCACTTCCCCTCCCCACAATAGACACTCTGTGAGGTAGGTGGGGCTGAGAGAGCTCTGAGAGAAACTGCTCTTTCAAGAACAGCTCTGACAGAACTATGGCTTGCCCAAGGTCATCCAACAGCTGCAAGTAGATTTATTTATTATTTATTTATTAGTTAGACTTATATCCCGCCCTCCCCCGTGGGGCTCAGGGCGGCTAACAGGCAATAAATATTGCAACAATAAAACACGGTTCTCATAATTAGAAATAAATATACAATTAAAACCATTCCAACTATAGAATTAAATTTAAATTTAAAAAACTCATAACACTTTACATCTAAAAAACTCCAAACGCAGATGGTGACGGTCCTATCCAAAAGTTCCCCATGGTCATTTGATATTTTCACACATTCTTTCAGACGGTCAAGATGGTTAAGATGTTTAAGGTGATCAGGGATCCAGTGCTTCTGATGTTTCATTCCATTCCCAGGGCCTCTTCCACCCCCATGATGGAATATATGAAGGGGGCGGGAGGCGGAGGCCCCTACTTGAAAGCCTGGTGGAAGAGCTCCGTCTTACAGGCCCTGCGGAACTGCATCAGGTCCCGCAGGGCCCGGATCTCCTCTGGGAGCTCATTCCACCAGGCAGGGGCCGCCACCAAGAAGGCCCTGGTCCTTGTGGCGACCAGCTTTACATCTCTGGGGCCCGGTATAGTTAGTAAGTTTTGGGCCCCAGACCGTAGTGCTCTTGGGGGAAACATGAGTGGAGAATCAAACTCGGTTCTCCCAGATTAGAGTCCGCGCACTTAACCAATACACCAAATTAGGTAGGGTTTCTAGCTTCAGGTTGGGAAATTCCTAGAGATTTTGGGGGTGGAACCTGGAAAGGGCAGGGTTTCAGTGGGGTATAATGCCATAGAATCCACCTTCGAAAGCAGCCGTTTTCTCCAGGGGAACTGATCTCTGTCACCTGGGGATCAATGTAAAACCAGGGGAACTCCAGCCACCACCTGGAGGCTGGCAACCCTTCTATAAGGAGACTTTACAACTCCCACTGGGGTGCGTGACAATGGATGTGCATGGAATGCTGCAGTAAGTAGCAGTCTAGCAGTTTAAATACACAGAATATAACCTGCAGAACAAGCTTCAGACACTGAAGTGTTTCCTGAAAAATTGGCTTCCGTTTTTGAAATCAGTGAACAGAGCATGAGCTGAGCCAGTGGGTGCTTGAACCCTGTGTTCACGGTAGATAATATTAAGCTGTATAGACTAACAGACTGACTCACTATAAGGCCACTCCAGATGTTGCAAAAAGTGCGTGCAAGTTAACTAAAAGGCTGCACTCCAGGAGATGCGGCTGTTGAAAATAGAACCCCACAATGTACAAAAATAAACTTGGCTGCCAGGAATCTGAGCATTTTCGCACCCCACTCCTGTTCTTGGCAGTTATTGTCCACCTGATCAGTTCTCCAACAAGAGTTTCCTTTTTCTTTCTTGCATGCCAGGCTCCTCTCTACTTCTGAGGCAGATGGCATGGAGCCAGGCACCTCTTGTTTTTTTTCTCTTGGGCAAAAGCCTATTCAATCCTCCCCAGCTTGTGTTTCACAAAACCCCTGTACAAAGTATATTCTTATACTGATCTCCTTGCATACAAAAGGGCCCAGCTTCCTAGACAGCGTAGCAGAAGGTGCCTTGGAATCACAGCAACAGTACCAGGGTGGCCTTGAGAAAAATGACTGATTGATCTGTAGCCTTCAAACTTGGTGGTGGAGGGTCATGGAAGGGGGTATCAGCAGGGCATGATTCTGCTCAGCAGAGCCCTGGAAAAAGACTAGGACAGCATTCCACCTTGTAGCCACAAAGTGGATCGGTTTCTTTTCCTTTCTTGAGAAAATGTGTTTAAAATGCATAGCATTTTTCCTGTCAATCAAAACCACATTCAGTACCTGCCTTTCATTGCCCAGAAACCCAAGCACTGCAGAGCCAGCACAACACACTATATGTGTGCAGAGATTCTAGAGTTAGTCAAATATACCCACC
This sequence comes from Gekko japonicus, assembly GCF_001447785.1. NCBI lineage: Eukaryota > Metazoa > Chordata > Lepidosauria > Squamata > Gekkonidae > Gekko > Gekko japonicus. The sequence goes on along the minus strand of NW_015172562.1, from coordinate 286,388 downwards.
TAAAGCTGTCATGATTGGAGGATACTATTCTGGGCCAGCCATTGCATTTGTGTCAGTTTACAAAAATGGAAAACAGGCATAGCATTGGAAGCATTACTTCACTTACTTACCACACCTTTCTCCCCTGTGGGGACCGAAAGTAGCTTACATTGTTCCCCTGTGCTCCATTTTATCATCACAACAACCCCTGAAACAGCTTAGGCTAAGAAAGTGTGACTGGCCCAAATTCACCCTCAACAAGCTTCCGTGTAGGTTGCCAGGTCCCCCTTGGCCACTGGCAGGAGTTGGGGAGGGGGTGGAAACTCCTGGGGATTTGGGAATGGAGCCTGGGGAGGACAGGGACCTCAGTGGGGTACCGTGCCACAGAATCCACCCTCCAAAGCATCCATGTTCTCCAGGAAAACTCATCTCTGTAGTCTGGTGATGAACTGTTAATTCCATGGGATCCCCAGGTCCCACCTGGAGACTGGCATCTCCACTTCCATGGCAGAGTAGAGATTCAAACTTTGGTCTCCCAGATCCAATTCCAGCTCTCCAACTACTATGCAATATTGGTTTTTGGGTAGGAGTCAGCTATAATCAGTGAGGTTGAGAATTAAATGCACTCTTGTTACTTGGGAAGGGGGGTTCATTCTGGATTTCACAGATCATATTCTTCTTTACAATATGACTAAACCCAATCTACAGTGAAGAAAACAAACCCATCTTTTGAACCCAGGGAGGATGACAAGGATGACAACAAGGACTTGATAGTCTTTATCCACAGATTGTACCCTTTCATTTGTGAGATTCTCTTCTGCAATTATTTTACAATGGGCTAATTGAAAGCAGAGAAATTTGTCTCTGTTCACAATGGTGACATTTTCGACCCAAGAAGATTATGCTGTATTGGCTCTCTCCCAGATACATTCTGCAGACCATGAAACCTCACATTGTACATGCCTCAAACCAGCACCTAATGACGCCCTCCCCCAACACACACACACACACAAACAAGTTCTATGGATTTGCCTCAAATTACAGGAATCTGGAGTTCCAAGTTCTACGCTAGTATTCGTGACTACTGTGAAATTTTTGCATCTTCGCTGCCAGTTAATTGGTGCAACACAGCATGATTCTTGGGCAGTATCATGGACACCAATTGTTTCCCGCCATGTCAATAGGCCAGTGTTGGCAGGGGGGGTAACTAAGGGCTATCTGCAGTACAGGAATACACAGAAGGCTCCTGGTCCTTGCTATGAAGACTTTGTCAGCACTACTGATCTGTGCTCCAGGATAGCAACTTCACAGGTAGATGAATGCTCCAGGCTTCAGAGCTTGAGGAGGGACAGAGTGACACTTATCCAAGTGCCTTAGGGTATGTGAGGATGGGAGCTCATTAGGAGAGAATGGAACTGTGCTGAGTTAGCTGATTTTGCTGAAAGGCATCTGTAATGAGGGTTATTGTCAGATTATCACTCCCTCTGCCTCATTTCCCTGAAATTCTCAGTAAATAACCGGGAGGGTTTTGTTTTTGTTTTTTAAATCCCTGCTGTTTCTAGTTCTGGCACCAGACTCTCAAAGAAATATTTAGGATTCATGGTCTCCGTTAACTTAATGCACACTGAGTAAACTAATCTCAGTTAGTACCCCTTAGGCCACAGGGAATTTAATTTCCATTTATCCCAGAAGAGGTGTTGCTGTGAAAGTGAGACATGCATATCTTAGGGAAGGGACCACCCTCCCTTCCATAGCACCAATGTCTACTGAAATATCAACCTCAAAAAGAAAGGATCGTAAGCCGATGTTCTCTGTCGACCCACTTCTAATGGATTTGTTAAACATGCCCCCCTCCAAGATTTTACATGTGATCCCCCTGTGCTTTGCTAAAAAAATTGCTACATTTCTGAAACAGAGCCTGACTTCCCCTCTTCCCATGCAACACACATTCGGATGCAGAAAGAGAGGCATCTTTCCATCTTTGCTAATTGGACAGGATGACAAGTTAAATATGTAAAAGCTGGGGTGTTTCACACCGCTGACAGTAGGAAACACCTTGGAATGACCTCTGTGCGGCCCTTGCCCTACATGGAAAGTCATTCCTGCATACCCACATTCCACCATGCAATTTGGTTACCAACATAAAACTTGTCTCCAGTCCACTCCATAAGCCAACGCAAGAACTTAAAGAGGACAAATCATACAGTGGGATCCCAATTGGTGGTAAGCAGGTACACACCAGACAGTTCACTGTGTGACAAAGCCACCAGACAGAGGCACGTTACAAGCTGTAGTCTGGCCTGCTGTGTCACTGCAGAAGGAGGATGAGGAGACAACACACAGCTGTCATCATAGCCCTTTGTGTTCTGTCATAGCAGTCTTCCACACTGAGATAAGTTCTTTCAGATGCAGTTCTCCTAGCTAATTAAAGACACATGCACACCCCTTCACACATATATAGACAGAGAGAGAGAGGCCTGTCATGCACAATTTTGCCAGTGCCTCCTAACAGGCAGGCAAAAGGTGGTAACTTGTATGGACTAAAACAAAGCTCAAGATGCATTTGAAGCTGTGTCTCTTGAGATGGGATGCCAGTGAACCAAGTCAATGTAGAAACATGGGAGGTTTCTTCAAACAGCTTTTTGATCCTTTTCTGTAAATGAGCAGTCAAGGAAATCAGGGCGGCCTCCAACCCCTGCTGCCTTTCTAGGCAGAGCATTTTTTAATTTTGCAGGTCACAAGCATTCAGAGCAGCAATCTATCATGGCGCCATGCAGCTCACCAAGTAGGGATGGGAGAGATCCAAAGAACCCTTTCCCTCTTTAATTAAAATTACAGTTCTACATTATGTGTCATTACACACAATTTGTTAGTAATAACTGTCCAATAAGAGCCCGTTTAGCAGGGTGACTGTGAACTAGGAAGTTCCTGATGCAGCTGTAACTCCAGACAACAACTGTACTAGTTCTCCTTAGAAAAACAACCATTATCTTAGTCTCAGTTTTCCATTTGCAGCATGGGCATAATCATACTGGTAAACAAGGGTCATTTCTTGCTGGAGCGCACCGGACCAGCGCTCCGGCAGTAAGGACCCCAGCAGCCCTTGGGAGCAAGAAGCTGAAGCAGCAGCAAGGTAAGTTTTGGGGGCCTCCACTTCCTGGCCTGCCTGCCTTGGCTGTTTATATGGTGCCTGGTCTCGGCCCCTGGCTGGTGGCGAGGGGCATCGGGGAGCTGGGCTGCGACTCTAGAAAGGGCAGGGTGACTGGGACCAGCAGGGTGGGGGCTGGTGGCGAGGCGAGCCCTGAAAAAGGCAGGTGAGAGGCAGCGGTGGTGATTGCCATGGCGAGCATGAGCGCGGTGCTGTTGGTGGGTGCCTACTTCGCTTTCAAGTGGGAAGTGCTTCTGGGGTCTTTTGAGTGGCTGCACGCCCCTGAGTGCCATCGCGTGCGCCTCCTCTATGGCCAGCTCTGTTGGAGGGGAGCCCGTCCTGATGTGTCTGGCCACTGAGCACAGGGCCGAGAGGCAGGGTGGGCGGGCGCTGCCTTCAGGGAAGCCCCAGACAACTCCGACAGCCTCCAAAGGGCTTACTCAGCAGGCATGCATGCTCACAGTGCATGGCCCCGAGGAGGTGGGTGTCTGGGCCTGCCCTCCCCTGCGCACGCCCCTGTGCACACCCTCTCCTTGGAGAACAAGCCAGAGACTGGCAAGTGGGGCAGCAAGCCCCCGTCGGAGCTTCGGGTGGATGGCGCCTTTGGCGGGTAGCAGGGCAGGTAAGTGGTGGTGGAGGGCCAGCCTGGAACAAGCCCTCCTGGGTGGGAGCGGAATGGGGCCGGGTGCCACGCCAGCTCTTTCCAGGCACCCTGAGGGAGTGAGCCAGCAACATCCGAGGGCCAGGAGCCCAGTCGAGGGTGCTCCATGGGGGGGGAAGAAAATCACCTCCTCGTTGGGTTTGGACAGTTGGGGTGTCGGAGAGGGACCTTTGCTGCTGCCTCCTCCAGTAGGCAGAGAATCCCGACTTGCCACATTTTGGGGGAGAGGTCTCCTGTGTCCTGCAAACTCCCTGCCAGTGGAAAGCTAGCGGGGTAGAGGGGGGGCAGCGGGGTAGGCACGGGTGGTCTGGTCTCCCATGCAAATACTAACAAGGATCAGCCCTGCTAAACTTCTGAGATCAGAAGAGATCAGGCTAGACAGGGTTTAAGAATTTGAAAATTCCGACGAAGGCTGTGATTTGCTGTCACGAGATCAGGGCCTCCCCCCACCCTTTCTGCTGGCCGCTGGACTGGTGAGTAATGGGGTGGGTGCAGGCTACCCCCCCATGCACTGCCGCGGCATCCACGCCAAAGAGGGAGAGGGCACGCTGGGCAGCTGTCTCCTGGCTGGGTGAGCTCTCTCACTCCCTCTCTCTCTTGGCCACCTGCTGCACTGTGCTGGCTGCACGTGGGGTGGGTGCAGGGCCAGCTTGAAGTGCTTCTGCGCCCTAGGCAGGTGCAGATGCCAACCTCCTGGTGGGGCCTGGAGACCCCTTTGCTGCCGCAGGGGGGAGGGGGAGGGAGGGGGAGCTGCAGCACGGGGCTGGCTTGGGGGTGGGGCGGGCCAACACGGAGGGGCAGAGCTGCCCGGGCGGTGGTGCGGCTGGCCAGGTGGTGATCGGTCGGTCGGGGACCACGCCACGCCCGGCCGCCATCTGTGGGGAGCCGCCATCTGTGCGGAGGCAGCTGCTGCTGCTGCTGCTGAGCGGAGGCGAGTGGCGTCGGTGTCAGAAGCTCCAGAGCAGGCCGGCCGGCCGGCTGCTGGAGCCATGGAGCTGCGGGCGGGCCGCGGCAGTGAAGGAGGCACACACACACACTCGTGCACGCCCCATCGGGCCCGGGGGGCGGGGAGCCTCCCAGCTGGGCGCAGCACAGCGGGCCCTGGATTGCCAGCCGAGGGGGGGGGAGGAAGACGGAAGAGGAGCCCCCCTGGAAGAGGAGCCCCCATGCCCACCACCCCCATGGCGCCCTCTGCCCCCCATGGTGCCCTCTGCCTCCTCACCACCTTCCTTCCTTCCTCCCTTCCCTGCTTCCCTCCCTCGCTGCAGAGAAAGAGAGAGAGAGAGCGCGTGCGAGAGAGGGGCGGGCAGAGACCCTCGATCCCCGCCGCCTTTCTTTTCTCTCTCTCTCTGGGAGGGGGGGCTCAGCTGCCGCAGGGCCGGAAGGTGCAAGCCCCCAGTGCTTCCCGCCTCTGCTCCTCGCCAGCCGGCATAGCGCTGTCCGAAGACGTTTCCGTGGTCATGTGGCCGGCATGACTAAACACCAAGTGCCTGAGTCCTAATATTTTGCTGGATTCTGAGCTCATGCTTTCTGGAGCTGAGTAGTTCTGACAGAATCTGGGCTCTTTTGAAGAGGAGAGGCTGCATATATATTGACTGTTAGGTACTGTGCCAGTTGGAAGCGAACACTGAAATCCATATCCTTCCAAGTCCATTGATGTTTAGAGTTGTACTGAAAGCCCACCTAGAATTCCATGTGTTTTTACATCTGCCCTTTTCTGATCTCACATCTATGGTTAGCAGTTTTAATTATGACAAATTACAGTGTTCAAATGACTTTGTTCAAACTTATGCCCACTGATTCTCAAAATTGCCCATACTTCATGAGCTATTATTGTTAGTAACTCAGACTCAAAATTCTTACAAAGAGAGCCAGTGTGGTATAGTGGCTAGGAGCTTGGACTCTAATCTGGGAGAACTGGTGCAACCACTCAGCTTAGGATCGTGCTCCAAAGCTCAGTGGATCCCAACTTTTTCTCCAGGTAGGCTCGCCAGCTTTGAGTTGGGAAATACTTGGAGATTTTTGGGGTGGAGCCTGCAGTGGGTGTTGCCTTCTGACACACTTCTGGTGATGCCAGGGGGTGTGGCATATGCAAATAAATTATGCTAATGAGGTATGCTAATAAGCTCCTGCACCTCTTTTTCTACGAAATGACCCCTGCTGGTAGACAAGTTGTTTACAGCTGTTTTGGTCCAAAAGCAAAATCCAATGTTGCCCTGCAAAAGTTTGCGTTGCAATTATAAAATTAGGCTGTGAGCTGAACTGTGCAATAAACGTGCCATGGACTGAACTGTGCGGGAGCCCGATGATGGTGCCAACCTCCAGGACTGAAGACATGTGCCCAGCCGAGGGAAGCCTCGCAAGGAAGCAGTGGGCCAGCCAGACGTGGACCAATGGACATACCCCGTACCCTGCACCCCTGCATACATGCAGGAGACACTCCAACCTCTCTGATGCCAGAGTCAAGCAGCAGCCAGCAAGCAGAAGCCACACTTCACACCAGAAGCCTGAGTTTTCCTGCAAAGAACTCCATTGAAGGACTTCTTTTCCAGCATGCAGGCAGTATCCCCACCACCACCTTCTTATAGAATCATAGAATGTTAGAGTTGGAAGGGACCTTGCAGGTCATCTAGTCCATCCCCCTGCACTCTGCAGGAGCATAATCCTGACTAACAGGGATTAGTCAGGATTAGTCTAGCATTACCACACGTACTCATCCCAAGTCAAACAATAGAATTTGGCCCTGATGAGATCACCTGAGCAGCTAAGCACACATACTACCCATCAAGATAACGATGATGCAGATCACCGGATTATTGACTGACAAGGCACCAGAAACGATTACCTCCTCTTTACTTTGTCCAGTCTCAAAGGGTCACCATTAAAGAAATATCATGTCAATTGCCCAATACTTCAACCCATTCCTTTTGCCCATTAAGATGCTAGCAATGTCTAGCACATTCCTAGGGACTACGTGCTTGGTGGCGCATACCCCAAACCCCTCTAAGGGTATGTAAAGAGAGCATTTGCTCATTGCTCTCTCTCTCTCTCTCTCTTTCTCTCTCTCTCTCTCTCCTCCTACCTAACCCTGTCCTATCTAGCCGACTTCAGTTTTAGTGCTGTCTGAAGTCTCCACGTGTGTTGCTTGCCATCACACAATCCCCCCCCCTATTACCTTTTCCCCATTTTTTGCTGCAGGATCGCCTTGTTGCGTTGGAAGGTAACGTATCACCCCACCAACGATACATCCTACTCATGCAACTGTCACTGTGTGTTCTATTTAATTTCTTAGCTCTGTAATATTTGAGTGTGTGTTTTACTGTAATTGTATGTGAGTTTGAGTCTTCTAGTAAAATAATTCATATTTAAGATCTAGTCTCCTGGTCTATTTCTGGGGATCTGAATAAACTAAACTCCAGTATGCACAGGTCACAGCTCCCTTAAAAGCCAATTGCTATTTTTAATATTTATAATTCCCCATCTTTATTAAGTAAATAGGGCAATTTGACTAACATCAAAAAGCCAAGAACACCATCAGTGTAATACCACGAGGAGATCTTTTTAACATCATGATGGGGAAGACCTAAACATTTATTTATTTATTTATTTTTATTGATTAATTTCTATTTATATCCCACCTTGCCTGCACTTAAAATAGCTGTTCGGTTTTATTGCTCTTGTGTTTTTAATTGTGTTTTTATTGTAGCGGTTTCCTAATAGTACTGTAAATAGTTGCTAGCTATTTAAAAATATATATACATCTTTCCTTTTTTTATTTTGTTACATCTGTCCTGATAAAGAGATCTGGGGAACTTGAAAGCTGGCATACTGTTATGCATCATTAGGTTAGTCCTAAAAAAGGTATTACATGGATTGTGTCCTTGACTTTTTGGATAATCATACATAGCTAGTTGCTTCTCCCTCACCACCAGCCTAATCTTCATCTTGTCTTCCTTTCAGTTATCGTAATGATTGTGCTGTCAGCCTCCATAACTCCCACCTGCTCCAGTGCAGTTCTGGTCTAGTGGTAATTGAATAAGGAATACTGAAAGATGGTGACTTTGCTTTCATCACATTAGAAAGCAAAGGACCAGCTCAAGGAAAACTTGTGCACCTGCCTTGTGAGACTATAGGCTTACTCATGAGATGCCCCAAGTGTGACAGTTCTCTAACCCTACATCCTAAAAGGGCAGCCGAGTGCTACTGGGCTCCCTCCCTGTCAGGCCCTGTATCTGCATCTAAACCTGATTTATTGCTGGTCTTAATAGCTAGAGCAATGGGATGTATCAGGTGTCCCTGTAGGATCCCAGCACAGACAATTAAAAGGCAATTGCAATAAATAAACAATCATTACAGCACCATAAAACCCACAAGTCAGAAAGCCAAGCAAAACTGTGAGCAGTCATTGCCAAAGGGACCACCAGCCCAGTCAGCCAGACTTGTGCCCTAGGGACCGCGCAGCTGCAGAGGCCGAGAGGGGAAAGCCTGTGATTCAGGCCGAAGCCTCTCCTCTCGGCTGTTTTGCGTGCAGAGCCACATGCTTTGATCAATGGCGATCTCTGCCACAAGTGATACCCTCTCTGGGACCTATAAAGATGCAGTGAACAGATCTGCACTGGGCTGAGAAGAGTCAGAGGGTCAGTCAGTGGTCTGGCCTCTGAGAGAAATGCTTTCATTGGTTCTTTACTTATTTTGTAGTGGTATCAAGAGATAGGGCCAGCAGCCAGCTCCAAGAGTCGGTCAAGCTCTTGCCATCTGTTTCATCTGGGGCCCTTCCTGTTGCTGCTGCTGTGGAGGACTCGGCAACAGGCTTGGTTGACCGTGTTGCAGAGCCGCTGTCAGGTGAGGGTCACGGCTGATATAATTCTGCACCGGCCCCTGGAGTTCTCTGCTCACATCTCAGAGTGGTACAGATGCATGCAGAGGTCTCAGGCTAGCAGGAGCAGCCTCTGAGACAGGTGGATTCAGGACACGAGGACTGCAGATGCATCTCCTCCGCGCCACCAGCCCATTCAAGGATCTCTGGCCCAGCCTGCAGAGGAGGCCTCATTTCCCTTTCACTCCACAAGTATTCCCCCCCCTTAGTGTCTCAAGTAACGTTCCAGTGCTACAATCAGCAGGCAATTTGAGCCTCACACTTTGAGCCATACACATGTAGGGCTGCCAGCCTCCAGGTGGGGCCTGGAAATCTCCCAGAATTACAACTGATCTCCAGACTAGAGGTCAGCCCCCCCTCCAAGACAATGGCAGCTCTGCAGGGTGGACTGTATGGCATCACAACTCTGCTGAGCTCCCTCCCCTCCCCAAACTTCATCCTCCCCAGCTTCCGCCCTCAAATCTCTAAGAATTTCCCAACCTAGAGCTGGCAATCCTAACTGCATGTGATGCTGCAGTTTCAAAACCAGAACTACAGACATATAATTTGGCCTTAAAAAGCATAGCCAGGGAGTCTCCTGATCTGCATTAGAATGCAAGAAGTGGGAGTTTGATTTTTCCTTCTCTCAAGCTGACTGTTTCCACGATTCCAGTCCCTGTGCTACTCTTGAACGTTAAAGGGTGGGCATCTGTTGGGTATTACAAGTTGAAAACACTCAGTATATCTGGGGTTAAATGTTTGTTTATGTTACTCACAGGAAGTCACATGTTTCTCATGTAACCAATGTTCTTTAGATGTAGGAAGCCCGGGAATTTTCTCCCTGATCTAGGAATTTGATTGGGACTAAAGTGTCAAGGTGTATTACCATTTTATGGCTTCTCTTCCCGTCTTTGTTTGGTGTTCTGAAGAACAAGAAGAGTGGCCATACTCTCTCTCTCCTAGCTTTGTCTTTGTAGAGTAAGGATGTAGTAGATTTTGCTCTGTTGTTATTTTCATCCCAGTTACCCTTCCCATGCTAGAATTTAGTAACAACTTTATATTTTAATCACACATGGACTCTGAGTCAGAATTATTTTACTTTGGCTCTGCTGGGCTATCTTATCTCTGCTAAATACCATTTTTTTTTCAATATCTCACTATCACCCAACAGCATCACACCTGTGTTTTCCCCCTGCCAGGGCATAAAGCTGCACAGGTTGGCACTTTTTGCGCAAAGGAACGTTATTAACCCTCCTTCCCCGACTCCATGACACTGCTCCAGATCGCCTCCTTCCATGGCAGCTCTTTAGGGGCAAACTCCTCATGAGGCTGGAGTTCCATGATTCCATGTCACCCTGCCTTTGTGTGACAACTCAGTTCAGCAAACACACAGAAAATAAAAAATCAATCTACATGGAGAGGAGTATGTTGTGAAGCGGTTGGCCATGCTTTTCAGGACCCCTGGTGTTGCGATGGAAGGAGAATCAGAGAATACTTGAGTCACCCTTTAATGTCTCCCTCTGTATTCTTGTAGAGAAATTCACTCTGTTCAGACTAAGTTTCCCCACTATGGTGGTAATTTATGAGCTGGTTATTGCAGTACCGAGGATTTAGCCTTCCACACTGGAAACAAGCCCTGCAATTTCCTGCTTATATCCCAGTTGGCCTCAGTGAAGGACCAAATGCTTTCCTTGGAAACACTGGGAGGCTGACAGTGCCAGTCTAGGCCATATCTGCACTGCTAATTTGTCACACACCCATTTCAGCGGAAGCAAGAAGAATAACCAATTTAAGCACAAATAGTGTGATATACTGGAAACGCAGGATCGTGCTGCTTCTGTCTGTATCTGTCCTGCACTCGTGCTTGCTTACAGATAGAGGCTGAAGATGGGTGTAGCATGGTGCAGTGCAGATCACCAGTCTTGGGTGTGCAGCAGGTCCATCCTTCTGCATAGAGTAGTGCTATAGAGGTTGGGGCTGAAGTGGGTTCTTTATTTTTATCCCAATATGGCTGTTCAGCCTGACACTCTGAAACATTGTTGTTCCATTGAGCTGTACATCTTTCTATCTGCTGCTTATACGGTTCCCAACACTGCCTATGCAAATGCCAAGAGATTGGAGGGGGGTGTGCCTAAAGAGAGCTTGTGGAGGATCCAATGTCATTCCTGAGTAATGCGCTAGAAATTCCTTTAATCTCTATGGTAAATACCAAAGAGACTCGGGGAAATTCCTAGAGTGTTGCCATGGAGGCCTTTTTTCTCCTGCTCCTCAATTTCTCAAGGGTGGGAGACTGAGGCTGGGGATGGGGAATTCTCTGCTAGGCTTGGGCAACTGGGAGATCTAACTACTTACTCAACTGAGTCTTTCTGAGGACCCTGATTCTTCCTAAGGACCCAGTGACCAAATAAATATTATGAGTTCTGTGTTGGGCCTGATTTCAATAAGGACCATGACATACAAGGACAGACTACCTTCCCTGTCATCATTTCCCCTGAATAACCCAGGGGTGTTCTTTGACCTGTTGAGAAACCTAGGTGTACCTTCAGTACATGAGGGCAAATTGGGGCTCTTTCGGGTCAGGGAAATAGTGTGGGCATAAGTCTCCTTGCCTCATTGTCCCAGTCCAGACTTGGCCTGCGCATTCCTGGTATTAAGTTCCCAGCATGGAATTTGCAACATACATCTGATTGCATGAAACCAGGAGAACCCAGATGGAACCCTTATGTATAGTTAGGTGCCACTGACTCGCGGTTAGTGTTGCCAGTTCCTGGTGGGGAAATTCCTGGAGATTTGGGGGTGGAGCCTGAAGAGTGGGGTCTGGAGAGGGAAGGAACCTCAGTGGGTATAGTACCATAGAACCCACCCTCCAAAACACCCATTTTCTCCAGAGCTATCTTCTCTGTTGCCTGGAGATTAGTGGGATATAGTGGAAGACCTCTCCACATCCTGGTGGTTTGTCTGGCACTGGCAGGAGGAAATGGGGTGGTGGAGCGTGTGCTGGCCGTGGAGTCTGTTTTTGCCAGAAGTGACATCAGTACGTCAGCACAATGCTGAGGTGCCAGCCCCTGCCGTTTCTCCCAAACCTGGCCTCACCTGGAAGTTGGCAACCCTGATGAACATGATCAGGAACAGAATTTGATGGAGAAGGTTTGTTTTATAGAT
>NW_015172562.1:270215-274489 GCF_001447785.1 Gekko japonicus | reverse complement strand
TTCCTGCTGCATGAAACAAATGAGAATCCCTGTCCTCAACAGGGCAGTGTTTATGATGCACAGGTAGACCAGCCCTACCTCCATCTAGCAAGTGCCAAGAATTGCACACACTGTGGCTAGTCAATATGGCTTATTTTTTATTGAGCCAACAGGAAAGAAGGAGTAAAATATTTTTTTAAAGATTAGATATGGATATCATTTTTACCAGATCAAGATGCTTCCACACCTCCGCCCGCCTGTCTATGGGGTGGGTAGACCAGCCTAACAAAGGTGCAAGGACAAAATAATACAAGGGGCAAATAGAAAGAGATGTGTTTGTATGAAAACTCTGAAATAGCAGAGGGAGAATGGCTCCAGCAAGGAGGGCACTGAAAAGCCACAGAGGGGAGGGAGGAGTTCATGGTTGAAATAACAGAAGGATTCTGGTTCAGAGCTGAAGGTCATCGGCGAAGCTGGAGGGAGGAAGAAAGGATGCACAGCAGGAGGTTCAGTTTATTATTGCTTGCCGTGCTTAATTGCGCCACTCTGTCTCCAGGCATTTACCATTGCTGAGGTCTGTCGACCTCTATTTAAAAAAAGGCCATGGCTGGTTTGGACCCCCTTACTCACTAATAGCCAGCTCCCACCACTCTGACTCATGGCATATATGCCATGAGCTACCCCAAAGACCCCTAAGCCAGTTTGGTGTAGTGGTTAAGAGCGGTGGGCTCTAATCTGGAGAACCCAGTTTGATTCCCCCCTACTCCTCCTCCACATGAAGCCGGCTGGGTGACCTTGGGTCAGTCGCACTTCTCTCAGGGCTGTTCTCTCAAGAGCAGTTCTCTCAGAGCTCTCTCAGCCCCCACCTACCTCACAGGGTGTCTGTTGTGGGGAGAGGAAGGGAAGGTGATTGCAAGCCACTCTGAGACTCCCAGTAGTCATGTATGGCTGCGAGAGTTGGACTATAAGGAAGGCCGAGCGCCGAAGAATAGATTCTTTTGAACTGTGGTGCTGGAGAAGATTCTTGAGAGTCCCTTGGACTGCAAGAAGATCAAATCAGTCAATCCTAAAAGAAATCAACCCTGACTGTTCCCTGGAAGGCCAGATAATGAAACTGAAGCTCAAATACTTTGGCCACCAAATGAGAAGGGAGCACTCACTGGAGAAGACCCTGATGCTGGGAAAGATTGAAGGTCAAAGAAGATGGGGACGGCAAAGGATGAGATGGTTAGACAGTGTCATAGATGCAACGAACATGAAATTGAGCAAACTTCAGAGGACAGCGGAAGACAGGAGAGCCTGGCGGGAGCTGGTCCGTGGGGTCGCGAAGAGTCGGACTCGACTGTGCGACTGAACAACAACAACTGAGACTCTGAGTGAAGGGTGGGATATAAATCCAATCTCCTCCTCCTCCTCCTTCTATCTCACTACATTAGTGGTGGGTTAACTGCAGTACCTTGCATTCCATCCTGTTGTGGTCTGTCTTTCCCTTCACCTACATTAGTGCTTGCACGTCTGACTCAGGAGCCCTTGACATGTACTCTCAACTTTGTGGGAGCTGTCCCATATATATGGCTAGGATTGCCAGCTCTGGGTTGGGAAATATCTGGAGATTTGGAGGTGGTACCTGGGTAGGGCAGGTGTTGGGGAGTGTTGGGTGTTACAAGTCAAAACACTTCAGTATTTACAGTGTTAATTATGTTTGTTAAGTCACATGTTTGTTTGTAACCAATCTGTTTAGACAATAGGAAGCCGGGAATTTTCTCCCTGATCTAGGGATTTGATTGGGACTAAAGTGTCAAGGTGTATTACCATTTTATGACTTCTCCTCCTGTTCTTTGTTCTGACTGAGAAGGAGACGCCATTCGGCTCTTCCCGTTTTTACCTTTAGCTGCAAGGATGTAGACATATTAGCTCTTTGTTATTTTTATATCCTGTGTACCTTTTCCCCATGTTAGGTTTATAGTAAACTTTTATATTTTAATACACACCATGGACTCAGTCTCTTAATACTCTGCTGACTTACTGAGAAAGAATCCCAACAGGGAGGGACCTCAATAGCATAAAATGCCATAAAGTCCACCCTCCAAAGCAGTCATTTGCTTCCGGGGAACTGAGCTCTGTCATTTGGAGACCAATTGTAATCCCAGGAGATCTCCAGGCTCTACCTGCAGGTTGGCAACCCTATATGGCCAGGGCTGCTGACAGCATCTTCTGGGGTTGGAATACCCAGCCGCGCCCCCCCCCCCTTTGGAAAGGGGTGCATCTGATTCCTGGCCATGTTATAACAGTTCCCTTGACTCCTGGGCATCCTCAGAACCCTGCCTTCTTCCACAATAGATTTATTTGTACCACCCCCCTGGTCTGCAGCCATATGGCCTTGTTCAAAACCGTGAAAGATGCTTCAAGTCAGCTCTGGAGAGTTATATCAATTTCCTCTCTTTTAACGTATGTCAGGCTATTTTCTGGTTTCTATTAAAAACATCAAGGATAGTCACTCGCTGCTTTGCTTCCAGTTGGGCCCAGCTCAAGCAGTTAAAACATTCCACTGGATCAATTTGTAGTTCGTGCCCTCTTGGGAAAAGGATATCCTGAAGTTCCAAGGCAACCTTAGATTTCTAAGGCAAGCCATAGATTCAAATAAAGTTGCTGCGGGTCCAGGAAAGACCTAATGGGACAACCCTGACCAGTGCTTCTAAATACTTTGAAAGGTGCTGCGGTCCAAGCCTATCTGGGAATCACCCCCTTGGGAGCCCTTATTCCTGATTCCAGATGTGGAGATTGTTTGCAGCTATTCACTCAGGGAAAGACTTTGTACACACTCGATGGCCCTTGTAGTCCAGCAACAGGATTCCAGGGCTGCTGTTGAAAGCAGGCTTCAGTGAATTGAGGCCTGCTCAGAAATCCTCACCTACGTAGTGAAGACAAGTCGAGAGTTGGCCGTTGTCAAGACTCTTTTGCTAAATCCCTGGTTTACAAAGAGCAATCCGCATCCCTCTCCTGAGTTGTCATCAATATTCCCTCTAAGGTGTGGAGTCTTGTGGGCAAAAATTCTACTTTGTGAGCTACAGGCATTAAAGTTGCGAGCGAGCGATTTGGCTCCTGCATAAATTAGTCTGCTCTGGAGCCATCCTTCCTGAGCTAAGACAAAAATGTGTGAGCTGGAGGCTAAAAAACTGTGAGCTAGCTCACACTAACTCAGCTTAGAGGGAACACTGGTTATCATCTCTCCCCAGGAAAAATCCTAAACATTCCCCATGTGTAGGCATTCATTTATTGAGTGTGAGTGATAGAGGCTGTGACCACTCCATACCCTGAAGCTTCTACCTGTGACAGAGCCTGAAAACATGGCCACAGCCAGTGAATCCCCACAAAGAGAGCAGCTTCCACGGCCTTGAATAGAGCTGACACACAGCTTTGGGGCACAGCCACCACCAGAGCAACAATAAGGGGCACCCAGAAGCTGATGCAATGGGAGGAAGGGAGACATAATTTATGTGCTATCACCCCCTCACCCCAAGCTTCAATTTTCCAGATGTTGGAAATCCACCTCCAAATTTTTTTTTTTGTCTGAAGGACTGATTCAGAAGCAATTTGCTGCCTCATTTCTAAGATAACACTGCTGTCTTCTGTGATCATTGCACTGTGTCACTGAGACCATCTTGGTCCTCTTGAATCGACCTGGCCAGTTCATGTCCTTACCCTGAATACCACGGTCAGAAATTAATTTCAAGGTGCATGCTATATGGTTCCCATTTGGACTGGCGCATAGGCCTTCCCCCCACATCCTTTTCACAATCTGAAATGGCCACTGAGAGCCATCATATAGGCCACTTATGTATATGTATGTTGTACTTGTAAGCACTGTTCCCTCTAAGCTGAGTTAGCGTGAGCTAGCTCACAGTTTTTTAGCCTCCGGCTCACACATTTTTGTCTTAGCTCAGGAAGCATGGCTCCACAGCAAACTAATTTATGTAGTAGCCAAATTGCTCGCTCACAACTTTAATGTCAGTAGCTCACAAAGTAGAATTTTTGCTCACAAGACTCCACAGCTTAGAGCGAGCATTAAGCATCATCAACAGTGCAAATGTGTTTCCCTGGGGCCATTTCAGGTTGGAAAAAGGGTGCGGGGGGAGGCTTAACCCCCCCCCCTGTCTCCACAGGCCATGGTCTTGATCTACATTGGGCCTGGATGTTGCTGAGAATTAATTTCTGAGCATGGAACCATGACTGTTGACAGAACATGTGGATGCAAGGACTTTCAGTTGTGTGAATTGTCCCTCACTGGGTCCAGA
>NW_015172562.1:262209-270144 GCF_001447785.1 Gekko japonicus | reverse complement strand
TGTCAGACGTCCCTTGCACACAGTTAATGTAAAGTTCACCACTCTGGCTCTCCTTGAACAAAATTCTAGCATGTAGAGCAGCCTTGCACTGAGAGCTCCTTAAAAGTTTCCAGATAGATGCAACACGCAACTCACACGTGTTTCATCATATATAAGAAAATGCAAGCAGTTTCGGCTGCTTCGTTTCAGTATTCAAAAGGAGAGCCAGTCTAGACGAGAGGGGTCATTCGGCTTTCCCCAAGATGCATATCGCCTCTTGGATGGCTTCCCTTTGCTTCACACCTCTCCATATCCCAGAACTCTGCAGGAATTTTGGCACCAAGATCCCTACCTCTCCTGAGAAAACACACTGTGTGTTTGTGTTTGCTTGACCCCTGAGCTTCTTGGGCTTGGGATGTGGGCCAGATTGTCATGCGAGGGAAATCCCTGCCACACACATAGCTGCAGCAGCAAAAGAGGGTCTCTGTTCAGGACGCAGCACCCCTCCCACCTCCCAGGCACCAGCCAGATGCATAAGAGAGGTGAAGGATCTCCCCCCCCCCCAAAGCAAAATTCTATTGAAGAGTTGCTTACTTTTTCCAGCTGGGCTTTTTTAATCTCTTCTACAAAATCTATACTATTTTCTGTCTTAGTTGTTCTTCCAGCCTTTCCTATTGACGGGGTTGCAGAACATGAAAGAAATGAAAGAAATTAGTTTGGGACCTTTACAGGCCAACACCCAGGGGTAATAGGCAGTTTGGTGTAGTGGTTAAGATCAGTGGACTCTAACCTAGAGGACCAAGTTCAATTCCCCACTTCTCCACATGAAACCAGCTGGGTGACCTTGGGCCACTCATAGTTCTTTCAGAGCACTCTCAGCCCCTAAAAGTCTAGCTCACCACTAGCACAGTGCTAAGAGCTAGTGGCTACCAGACAATCCTAGATCTCTTGGCTATTCTGAGCACAGTGCCTGATGATGATGATGATGATGATGATGATGATGATGATGATGATGATGTTTACCCAAAAGTAAACGGAGGCATCAGGAAAAGGACATATAAAAGTATCAGACTTTCCCTCTACCTTTCTGCAGGGGAAACCAGATGTAAAAGCTAGGTGCCCTTTATGTCCTTTGAACCTATGGGTCATGGGGAATTCATATGACATGTCTATACTGGAGCTATTAGTAAAATTCACACACAGCTCCAAATGAACCCAGGCATCACTTTACAATCTGGAGTAGAGCAGAATCTGGATTCTTAAACTGCTTCTGCACAGAGGATTTTCTCCAACTTCACTTTCAAACTGGAGTGTTGGGTGGAGGAATCCCCACAACATCATGCTTTGATTGTCCTCTTTCCAGATTTCCCCTGTAATGGATACACTGTTCACAAAACCTGCTTTACTCTGCTGTTCTTGGAAAGAATGGTGTCCAAGCATGTTAGCACATTGTGTGGAAGAGATGGTGCCTATTTAGTTGCTGCTAAGGCCTCACCCACATGGGTGCAATTTTCCCAGCATTCCCTCCCTGCTGTGCTACCACAGGGTTTTTGGGAGGCAGCTTCTTTTTTAAAGAAAAGGTAATTGCTGTGGTATGCATAGAGATCCCTCACCTCTCTTATGCATCTGGCTGGTGCCCAGGAGGTGGGAGGGGTGCTGCTATGATATGCAGATGATACCACCCTAATGGCAGAAAGTGAAGAGGACCTAAAGAGGACAGCGCAAAAATTGGCTTGAAACTCAACATCAAAAAAACTAAGATCATGGCATCCGGCCCCATCACTCCTTGGCAAATAAAAGGGGAAGTCGTGGAAGTAGTGGCAGACTTCACGTTCCTGGGATCCCAGATCACCGCAGACTGCAGCCTTGAAATTAAGAGACGCCTGCTCCTGGGGAGGAAAGGGATGGCGAACCTAAACAGCATGATAAAAAGTAGAGGCATCACCCTGCCAACAAAAGTCCGCATGGTCAAAGCAATGGTATTTCCAGTAGTCATGTATGGCTGCGAGAGTTGGACTATAAGGAAGGCCGAGCGCCAAAGAATAGATTCTTTTGAACTATGGTGCTGGAGAAGACTCTTGAGAGTCCCTTGGACTGCAAGAAGATCAAATCAGTCAATCCTAAAAGAAATCAACCCTGACTGTTCCATGGAAGGCCAGATAATGAAACTGAAGCTCAAATACTTTGGCCACCAAATGAGAAGGGAGCACTCACCGTAGCAGAAGACCCTGATGCTGGGAAAGATTGAAGGTCCAAGAAGACGGGGACGGCAAAGGATGAGATGGTTAGACTGGCGTGATCTGGTCCATGGGGTCGCGAAGAGTCAGACTCGACTGTGCGACTGAACAATTGCTATGGTGTTTTAATAATCTATCACCAGGTATCTATTTTCATTTCCTCTGAATTCCCAGTGTTCATTTTTTAAAAGGTCTCCAAACCCTTTGGAGCTATAAGTAGAAAGGTGTGGGCAGTTATTATCTCTTTGCCTAGAAAGAAATGGGGAAGACAAGCTGCAAGATGGCTGGGGGGATATTCCTACGTCATTATTGCAATATAGCCCTGTAATGACTGATTACCATATATCTACTTCAATTTTTATAGAATCATTGTAATGCTATAGTGCATGCATGGAGAAAAGAACAAAATAAAAGTGCCAGTGAGTCACCCTGAGAGCCATAATGACCATGCCCCAGAGAGCAAAATTGCAGACGCTGTGGAGCATGTGTAGATGGGAAAACTCAGGGGGGAAAGAGAGAGAGGACAATGCCACCCTGAGAGCCATAATGACCATGCCCCATGTGTAGATGGGAAAACTCAGGGGGAAAGAGAGAGAGGACAATGTCCACATGTGAAAGCTCCATTGCCAACATGCATGTCTGTGCATTTGAAGTTCCAGTGAAATCAGTGTAAAGAATCCTTGCTGGATGGAAGCTGCCAAGGGATGATACTGAGAGCCCTGCCTAGAAATGAGGAAACCTAGCAAGTGAACATGAAGTGTCACTGCAGCTAGAAAGAGGTGTGCTGTGGTTTCAGGTGACGGTAACCAATGTTCCCTCTAAGATGTGGAGTCTTGGGAGCAAAAATTCTACTTTGTGAGCTACTGACATTAAAGATGTGAGTGAGTGATTTGGCTACTGCATACATTAGTTTGCTCTGGAGCCATCCTTCCTGAGCTGAGACAAAAATGTGTCAGCCGGAGGCTAAAAAACTGTGAGCTAGCTCACGCTAACTCAGCTTACAGGGAACACTGACGGTAACTGGGGTATGTCAAGACTGTGAAAGCTACGGGGCCAAAATAGAAACAGGAGTTTCCTTGGCATTTGCCGCTTGCTTGCATGGAAGGGCATCAGAGAGACAGATCTTCATCTGAGGTTCTCTGACACCGCGTGATTGACTCTTCATCTTCAGACAGTGCCGTTGGGGAAACAGGTGTGGTATCATAAAGCAGAAGGTGGCAGCAGGTGTTTGGAGCAGAGGTGTTGTCTGTCTGGTGTGGGATGCAAGGAGAAGGTTGTGCTTGGATAGAAACTGTGCCACAAGCCCTTGGCTTTCTCGGTTCTCTACAGATGGGGACGGAGGTGAGCACGGCACTCCCTGGCAAGAAGCAAGCGATGCCTTTCCCGCCCTGTCCCAAGGGCTAAGATTGCCACACATTCATAATTTATATGGATTGCTCATACTTTGGAAACCTGGCCCATAATTACTAGAGAGAGGAGGAAATATGAACAGAGTATGCTCAATGGAAAACAGTCGTGTGAATTTCGCATGAATGATAAATTACAGATGATACTTTGGTAGACTGAATTCAATGATAGTATTTTTTCCCCCTGTCAGCGTGGTACAATTATGTCACCATCGTTCTAATGCGCTGGGAAATTAGAGCACACATTCATGTGAAAGGGAATATTTCTCGGAGATGGATTGCAGGGAATTTGAGCCTGTCTTTCCCAGGAAGGCTTGTGTACAGCCCCACTGTCAGGGAAGAGGACTAGCCGAGCAGTGCAGAAGCCTCCTAGTATGAATGGAAGACCATGAAAGCAGACCAGACCTGCTACTCATTGCTGCCGTAGCACTCACTGCCTGTGGACTATGAACATAACAGGATAGAAGGAGGATAGCCAATTTGGAACAACTCTGTGAGGTAATTTAGGGTTTTTCTGCAATGCGACACTTGTCTTCACAGTGCAGAAGCAGCAAGGTTTCCAGATGATGGGCTTCCCTGCATTTCTCAGCCCCATTCCCCATGGCAGCCCCCACATGCAGTACAGGAAGGGGCTTTTTCCACTTAAAAAAAAAAACCTGGTAATTGACATACTGATATAATATTATAGCAATATGCCCATTGTAGATTTTAAAAAACTCAACAGCACCCTCTGATGGCCGGGGAAATGGCTACTGTGTTGGCAGGCCCAGGAAAATCCAGACCTTCCTGCCTACATGGCAGCCAGACTGCCTTTGCTTAGAGCTTTTGCAAAACAAGGCAGAAAAGCAGGTTTAGGGGGGGAAAGTCAAGGAAAACCCCAGGTGGTGCATGATGCTGTGGGGGAAGAAGAAGAAGAATTGGTTTTATACCCCACCCTTCCCCTTTACTCCTTGAAGGAGTCTTGGAGCGGCTTACAATCACCTTCCCTTCCTCTCCCCACAACAGACACCCTGTGAGGTAGGTGGGGCTGAGAGAGCTCTGAGAGAACTGTGACTGGCCCAGGGTTGCCAAAGCTTCCCTGGCCAGCAGGGGGAAATCCTGTCCCCAACTGGCTTGAAAGGCAATGTGATGATGTCACCCTGAAGTGATGTCATCATGTCACCGACTTCAGGGGGGTGACACTCTAGTTTTTGGACAAAACTCTATGGTAAAATCGCCTACAAACCATGGAGTTTTGCCCAAAAACTAGAGCATCACCCCACGTCATCGGCAATGTGATGATGTCACTTCCAGGTGACATCACTGTGCTGTGCATGCTTTACATGTGCAGCAGAAGATCCAGGAATGAACCCGGGATCCCCCTGCCGACTGGCAGGTAGGACCTGGCAACCCTAGACTGTTCCAAAGTCACCCAGCTGGCTGCATGTGGAGGGGTTGTATAGAAATGTTGATTTCTAAAAGCCTCCTGTCTTCTCCTGTTCTGTCTTCTGATAACAGGCTGTGCCTTATTTCCTGTTACCAGCCAAATGGTGGGCCACATGGCCTCCATAGCCATGCCATAAACCCACATTTTTCACACTTCCATGCTAGAGGCTAGACTGTGAGGCACCCCACTAGGCCCACATGCAAGAAGTCACGTAGCCAATGGAGAAGCTGGAGTTTGGGGCCATGTGACTGCAGGCGTGGTCTCCAAACTTCTAGCCTATCCCCGCACGTTGCCATGACCACCAACAATTGGGCACATCCCATGCCCACTCACAGTTGGCTGATGGCCACAGCTGATTGTGACTGGAATTGGACTATAATAGTTTGATCCCAATGAGATGGAGCTGTGTATGCTCCAGCTCTCTGCTTGTTTTATTGCACCTGAAATGCTGTCCTAAAATGCTGTCTCTGGGAGACAAAGCCCTGCTTTGTGACTGAAAGAGCACATGGCGTGCCAAGATGGGATTCTCCCTCAAAATCCCTTGGAGTCTAACTGGACTGTACCCCTTGGACACTCTTGGACTACTCTGAACTGTAGATGTCCCTGAACTTGGTAAATATGGATCTCTTACTGTGTAGTTAAGGCAAACTGCCTTAGGCTTGTTATTTTATAAACTCTATAGTCTGTTTTGCTAAGGTCTGTACTGAATAAAAAATTATTCTTATTTCTAAATGGTCTCTGATGTTGTACCTGAGTTACAAGCCTAAATCTTGTAGCCTAACGCTAACCACATACGCTGCCATTGGGGGTTAAATATTGAGCATCTCTGAGTTACTATTGTGTTAAATCCCAGATACTAACTAAGGGTTTGGAATCTCTCCCTTAGGAAAGGCAGGGACTAGTGAAAAGAGGTTCTGGTGGCATATTGTTCTGAATCCAGAGAGGGTAGCCTACCTCTGTGGGTTGTTGTTTAATGTACTGCACAGGTACAGAGTTCCCTCCCATTCCTGGACTGGCCTAGGTGGGTAAATCCTGTACAGGGCTGCAGAATCAAACCCAGTTCTTCAGACTAGAGTCTGCCGCTCTTAACCACTATGCCACTCTGGTTCTCAGGTGGGGGAGGGGAGCAGGGGGAAAACCCACTTCCCCAAGAATCCAAGCTGGGGCAAATTACCTGTGGGGGGTGGCCTGAGACTCAAAATAATGACCCCTGGCACTAGTTATATGGTGTTATATGAGTATTTGGGTTGTTTTGCTTTTTAAAAAATGATATTGGTTTGGCTCCAATGCAGAACAAACGAGAAGAAAACAAATCCCCTGCCTCCCTTCCCTCACTGCAGCCTTCTGTGCCCCTTGAAATGAGGCTCCTCCAGCTCAGTGTACCTGAAAGAACAGTGCGGGGGGGGGGGACAAGAGAGTGGAATTGGCAAAAAATCCCCCCCACACACACACACACGGAAAAACTATTGTGTCAGGGCAGCTGCTGTTGTACCAACATAATGGTACCTATGGATCCAAGCCATTCTTTTGCAGTGACTGATGGCGGAAGCAAATAAACTATAAAAGAGTAAAGTGTAATCCTACACAGAGTTACACCCTTATACATCTATTGAAGGCAGTGGGTTTAGAAGGGTGTAACTCTGTTTAGGATAGCACTGTGAGAACTGGATTCTACAATCCACTGGCAGAGTAAGGTTTGTTCCAGCATCTGAAAGTTTCATTAATGCATGGAATGGAGTTGCGGCACACAGGCTTTTCCCTCTGCCCAATGTCATTGTCAGGAGCTGGTCCATGGGAGACCCCCCTCATCTGCTCTGCATTGGATGTAAAGAGAAACGAACCGGTGGTGATGCAGCACAAGGGATGTCAAGGCACCTCTGGTTAATCTTGGTGGCCTCCAGTAGGCCAAAAATTGGCTGGCAGGGTTGAAGAAGTAGAGGACGCACCTGCTGCTGGCCCTTCCAACAGAGGCAGAGCTGCACCAACTGTGGAAGTTTGTTCATCACCAAGGTGGATAAAAAGTAAAGGGTGGCCCATGGGTACCCCAGTGTTGCCCAGGTGGACCTTGGTAGACCTGGCCAAGGCCTAAGAAACAGCAGAAATGCTTAACCTATTGCAGTGAGGAAAGGTTTCAGAGAGTCCTTCACATACATGCTTTGGCAGATGATAAATAAGGCCTGGAATTACCTTGTCTAACCAGGGCTCTTTTTGTAGAAAAAGCCCAGCAGGAACTCATTAGCATAATAGGCCACACCCAACCGCAAAAACACATTAGCATATTAGGCCACACCCCTGACAGCACAGCTCATTAGCACATTAGGCCGCACCGCCATGTTACCAGAAGTGTGGTCATCCAGCCACACCCACCTTTTGCTTCTTATTCTGTTTACTTTGTTATCAAAACCCAGGGCTTTTTCTGTAGCAGGAACTCCTTTGCGTGTTAGGCCACATACCCCTAATGTAGCCAATCCTAATGAGTTTCTGCTGTTGGGTGTAGCCTATTATGCTAATGAGTTCCTGCTGGGTGTGGCCAACTTGGGAGCCAGCCAGAACTCCGTTCCTGTGCGTTCCTGCCCAAAAATAGCTCTGTCTAAGAACACTGCCTGCTGGCTGAAAAGTTGATGGGAGGGGCTATGGTCTGTCCCCTTCTAGCTTGAGTCTGTGGAGGTTTCAGGTAGCCTCCAAGGCTAATAGCAGTGTGATTACAAAACGTGCTTGCAACTTGCTTCCTCCATCTTTTGACAGCTCTCCATTTGCTCTGCTTCCATCACCCACCCATTGCCATCCTGAGGATCTCCTCCTTTGGCCCCTCCAGCATCCTCATTGTCTCCAGATGCCTGCCCATCACTGCCAATGCCAGTGTTGCTGGAACGAGGCAGGCACACAA
>NW_015172562.1:260478-262197 GCF_001447785.1 Gekko japonicus | reverse complement strand
CACAACAGACTCTTTTATGGATAGTGGCACACAGCCATGGGCTTCACAGGGGCCCTTTCTGCTTGCTCTGGAGAATCCAAGGAGTCAAGCCTTAAGGGTTGACTTTGCAGTCTCATGCATTCCCTCTGCACTGTTCCCCCCCCCTTTGGTTTATTTGTGTATTCTGTATGCATTCTGCATCTACAAGCAAAACCCGCATTTTTTGAGCTAACTGGCTGCCAACCCCTCCCTCCGTGATTCTGAAAAAAGGAAGGGAAAGGAAGGGGAAATCCAGGCCCCCACATGCAAGACTGACACATTTCGGGAGCAGGGAATCCCCTGGTCCTTTATAGTTACTGATTCCTTCTTATGCTTTCTCTGGCTTTTTAAAAGTTTGCCTGAGTGGGAGGACACGCACTCTTTTGTCTTTGGAGAAGGATGGAAAGAAAACAGAACAGGAAGGGAGCGTCAACCTAAAGAGAGAGAGGCAGAAACAGGGGAGGACAGTGGGCAGCGGGCAGCACTTAAGTACCCACAGAAACAATTCTACTTTAGAAAGCATTAGCAATTCGAAAGCAGATGAGGACAAAGAACCGCTGCAAAAGGAGTTTTGGTAGCTGCAGGGCAACAGTGTGCTGGAAGCGATCTGAATGCAGATTATTTTAAAACAAATGCAAAAACAAGAGAAAGCCCTGAAACAAAGTGAAAGGGACAGCGGGAGGGAATGCAGAATGGAAGAACAGGATGCACTCAGACACTTAGGCAAAATATGGGTGCAGAAAGGGCCAGGGTGAGACTTTCCCCCTCCCTCTCCTGCTGCAGCCCATTGAGCCCTTTGGCATGTTTCCCCCCGGGGGGTCAATGAACCCTCAGGAACATCACAGGGCCTGCAGAGAGAGAAGGAAATGGGTGGAAATCTCCACACACACCCTTCTGCAAACCGAAATGCTGTTTCATGAAAATAATTGTGTGGTTGGATACATCATGCCAATATTTTCTTGTTTGCTGAGTTTGCTCAAGCGTTACCCCCAAACAAAGCAGCCTGACCTGAGATCAAGAGAGTTGAGGCTGTAATACATAGCCTTTAATGGATCAGTGGTGGAGGATTTTCAGAGCCTGCAGGTTGGGTGGGGGTGTGGCAGTCATGTGCTTGGAGGTCTAAGTAAAGAGCAGAGACGAACAAGTCCTGCCTGCTGGATCACACTTGCCTCAGGAAATTACAGCCCAGCAGCAGGACTCGCTGTGAGCTGCACTTTTCCATGCCAGAGGAATGGTATCGGCTAGCGAGTGTTTACGGATCCATGTAGGAGGGCTTGCTGGTAGTTAGAAGGCTGCCTGTCCTTCCTAGGACCCCCAACATTCCTCTCAGGGGGCCTGCTGCTAGCATTTACTGTATAAAATAAGGGGGCAGTTAGGAAGCAACAAGTCCCAAATGGAAGCCACTGTGAGTTATTCCCTGCCCCTAAACCTCTCCACTATTTAGAGAGGCTCCATTCCAGCTTCTCCGACCTGGCAGCTGCTCAAGAAAACATCATTTCATTGCACAAAGCTATTTACAGGCTATAAACACCAGCCAAAATCCAGCTGGGCAGTCGATGGGTTGGGGTGGATAGAGACCTGTCCTTGCTAATTCCTTTCCTCCTCTCCACATAGTCTACACTTACACCTTGCGCCATGTGCACCTAGGCTCCTTCAGCCACCATTCATCCTTTGCCTAATACTCCAGCAAGCCCTCTTCCG
>NW_015172562.1:234596-260455 GCF_001447785.1 Gekko japonicus | reverse complement strand
TGCTGGCTGGGGGGAGAGCTGGGGGTTGAGCAGCGAGCTAAGAAGTGTTTGGTTCAAATTTTATCTGGCTCAGCCATGAATTCACTTAAGCAAGACAATGACACACTCAGCTACACACTTTCAATACGGGGGTAATAGTCGCCTACTTTTCAGGGCTGTTGTGAGAACTCCAGAGATACTAAATATTTGAATGCTTGAAATGTGAAATGTTTGATGAGTGTCCATTTAAACATCTGGTTTAAATGGGAATTGAAGGAATCTCTCCTCATATATATATTTCTCATTTGGGGTGGCAAGATTCGATGCGCGGCCAAATCAATAGGCTCCGTGAAGTGCCACTCAAAAATGGGTCCTTGGCCACTAGCTGCGTTCCCTTCCTCCTGCCCACAGATGCACCACACAGCCTCTCGGCCTCAGTGTCCTGGGAGTTGATGGAGGTGCCAGATGCTGCCCGATACTCCACTGAGGTCGCTGGCCAGCCTGGGGGATGCATGCCCAAGCAGCGCGGAAGCCCTGCATCATCCTCTGTGAGGGGCCCACCTCCTCCCCACTTCTAAAGCATCCAGGAGGGTCGGCTGCCATGCGCCCTGTCCTTAGCCAGCGCGCAGGCTGTCTTTGCCCCTCCCTGCCATCTGAAGCCACTGGGATGGCCGGTGGCCTGCGGCCTCTCCTTTGCCACTGCGCCGGCCTGTCTTTGCCCCCCCTTCTGCACCCACTGGGAGGGCCGGGTGGCATGTGCCCTCTCCTGCGCCGCCTGTCGCCAGCCTCTCTTCACCCCCTCCCCCGCCTTTTAGATAGCTATCTGCGGGGCGATGTGGGCCACGGTTGCAGGCGGGAGCATTCTCCCAGACCCTCTCCCTAGAACTTGTTGCATTCCTTTCCACAACAGGCCTTAATCACTAGTTTTTATATAAAATGAAAAAAACCCAGAGCATATGCAAAGTGGCTCAGCAGTGCCGTGAGGGGCATGACGGTGCTGCTACTTGCCCCCTTGAAGAAAAAGGCATCACCTGATGAACATTCCTGAGTCATGCAGCAGGAGGAGGCCGCAGCTTGTAAAGAAGTAAAAGTTTCTGCCAAGTTTTCAAGCAATGCCAACAGGCAAGGAAAGATCAGTTTGGGTTGTTGTCCCTAATCACAGCCCAAGAGTGCCTGGAATACTGGTGCAGCCACATTCCACGCAGCCATCGCAAGAGCTGTGAATGCACTCTTTGTACATTGAAGTGCAGGGGATATGTGATATCTACACTGGAAGCACAACAAAGAGGGAAGACATTCATAGTGCATGCAAATGATAAGGAGGAGTGTACATCTATTGCAGAGTGAACCAATCATTTCAATACTCTTCCTGAAGACCAGTCACCTTTGGAGCCCCTGGTTGGCCCTCACGGTCCATGGCTGCTCCTGGCTCCTCTTTCCCCTGTACTGCAGCTGGAATTTCCTCCCTGACACATCTGGAAGAAACTACACAGGGAGCTGCATCCATGCCCACCTGCTTCCACTTAGAAACAAGGGATTACTCGCCTTTTATTTGAGGGGAAAGAAAAGATTTAAATCACGACTGCCCCATTCCTATCCCCCTCACCGCTGTGTTGGCTCCCAATAAACCTCCCCAATTCACTTTCTGCTGCACATATGCAAGGATGAGTTCAGGAGTGCAGTTTTCAAATACCTTGGCAATACTGATGAATAATTCAGTACACATTTGTTCATCTCATCTGTAAGCAGGGCCGGCTCTCTCACTAGGCCAGCTAGTCTCTGGCCTAGGGTGGAGCTCCGAACAGGGCGCCAACTGCCCTGCCGCCCTTCCCCCACCAAAAGCCCCCACCCTGACCAAAGCCGCCAGGGCCTCCTGATGCCCACCCGCCTGCCCTCCCTTCCTTCGGGAGTGAGGCTCTCCCTGTGCAGACGAGGCACAAAAAACCCTCCGACTGGCCCTGTCCGTAAGACTGGACATATGTGAAGCGACCTTATACTGAATCATACCTTTGGTCCATCAAGGTCAGTGTTGTCTACCCTGACTGGCAGAAGCTCTCCAGAGTCTCAGGTGCAGGTCTTTCACATCCCCTGGAGATGCTGGAAATTGAACTGGGGACCTTCTGCATACCAAGAAGATGCTCTAACACTTAGCCATGGCCCCACTCCTGAATTTAACTCTACACAGCCAATTGCCCTACTTCAAAGAAGGTACTATGAAGTCACCTCCATGTTTGAGAGGAGATGGATGGAAAGTAATGGCAGGGTCTCAGTTAATTACTCTCAGAATTCCACAATTAAGGAGACATCTGCCCATCAGTCTCCAATTCTGACATATATTTATTTCCTTCACTATGTTCCACCTCCCCTTCTGGAATTGAATGCAAACAAATGGTAGCCATATAAACTAAGTGTGTTATTCCTGAACCTGTTAAACGTCTTCATTATGCTGTATGCTAATTAACTGCTCACCGTCTACCTATATGTAGGTAACTTCCATTTCATTGTATCTGAAGAAGTGTGCATACACACAAAAGCTCATACTTTGACTAAAGCTTTGTTGGTCTTAAAGGTGCCACTGGGACTCAAACTTTGTTCTGCTGCTTCAGACCAACATGGCTACCCACCTGAAGCATTTAAAAGGTACATTGTTGACAGTGTATAATTGTGAGGACACTCTAGTCTAATTAATCTGGAATCATTCAATTTGGGATTGTGAAAACACTTTTACAAATATCTGTTGAAAATTTTGGAGAAACACGCCCTCCTGTCTAAGGATTCTTGAACACCTGCTGGTTCAGCTTATGTACTGTTTGCCAGTCATGAACAGGGTGTCAATTTTTCTATGGATTCTTCATCTGTTTGTTGACCTTTTCATGGCTGTTCATCAGGTTGCTTCAGCATATTCCTTCTTAACAGTGCAACAGGCTTTTTAAGCATGCACAATCTCATACAGCCCAATTGAATTCTACTCCCCACCCCTCCGCACAGATACTGCTCTGCTCAGCGGGCAATTGTTTACCTGAAACAGAAATTCAGTGACACCTTAAAGACTAACCACTTTTATTCCAGCATGAACTTTCATGAATTGGATATCATTTCTTCTGAGAAAGTAAGTCATTTAGCATCTGAAAAAATGAATTCTGACTCATGCAAGCTCATAAGTGTTGAATAAATGTTGTTATTCTTTAAGGTGCCACTGGAATTGATTAACATGGCAACCCCTCTGGAATTGTTTAAATGGACAGTTAAATCGGCCACAAAGATATAAATCAGTCATAAATACTAATTAAATGGAAATAGATCTGTTTGGATCTGCAATATGTTTGTACATGCACAGCTTTCGGAAAAACGTAATGCAAACCTGTTCAGTGGATGCTTGAGTTATCCAGTGCCAAACCAAACAGGCCTAGTGACTGGCTCATGTCTGAATATCATAGTCAAAGGGAAGTTTGACTGCTGAACACGTTTGACATGACATTCATGGCATCCCTACTCCTAGCACACCATCATGCTTGTGTGCTTGGAAAAAGTGGCTGCAGCAGCCATATGGTTGTGAGATTCTTCCTAAGTAAGAGGCTCTAGGAGAAAAGGAACTCCTTCTTCCTTTCAACTCCTTAAACACCCCAAGCTGGTCTTTCAAAGGGTGGTGAAAGCATTATTGAGGTGAATAATCTACACTGAGTAAGAACTGATTACAGTCTGCATCAGTACTAGTGATAACAGAACCAGGAATGTGTACAGTCATTATTCCACATGGCAGTCGTTTATCTAGCATAAAAGCGGGTGTTCATGGGAAGACCGTTTGCTTTCCCCAACACTTCAAAGGGAACCTCTCACAGCAAGCCCAAATGGCATTATTGGGCCACTTATTCCAGCAGTAGCAGGAGGGGTTAAGGTAGTGTTGCCCCCAAAGGACTGCCAACAGACCCTTCATGGCTATTTAAAAGCAACCAGCACAGGTGCAGGAGTTTGAAAAAAGATAATACTTCCCCCCCCCCAGTGACTTGAACACAGCATGGTAAAAAGCACTGTTACACTGCAGTGTAAATATATCTTTCCTGTCCTACTGTGGTCTCTGTAGCACTCCAAAAAACTCTCACTGCCAGAGATGATAGTAGCACAAAAGCAATGCATGTGTACCCACCACAGGTAACAATGGCTGTAGCGGGATGGCACCCAGCTAGATCAGTGCCTAGATCAAAGATCCTAGAGGAAGGAAGCTGCTGGTTCCAAAGCCTAAGAGGGCTTCGGTAGTTTTCAAGAGTCGCCTAAAAGGGAAAATCACATTGCTTGCTTTGCGGTAAAGGCACAGGAGTCTTCTCAAGATCTGAATCTCACCACACTGTTGTAAGGAAGGTCCAATGTTCAGCTCCTTCCCATTCCCCTCCTGACTGGGATCTGTCCCAGATTCATTCCTTCGTGGCACCCAGTCCTGCAGCCAGCTGTGCTCCGAAAGCCCTGATTAAAGGCCACATTCCTCACCATTCCCTTTTGAAATCAAGATGGGCCTGCATCACTGGAGGGCTAAACATTGCTCCTTTCTTCCTTTCTCTCACTGACTGAGTCCCCCCAAAGCAGAAGAGGCCAGCAGCTTGTTCGAGTTTTCCCTTTAAACAGTCCACAGGTGGTCCTAAATTGAGGGCAGGAAGCACGGAGGGAGCAGATGGAGGGCTCAGGGGTGCACCAAGGGGAGGGAACAAAGAAGGGAGGAGGGCTACCAGGCTCAACTTTTGCCCCAGAAGTCTGCGCTGCCACAGCAACCCTTTTGATAAATGGGGTGGGTCTTTATCGGTTAGTTACAGAACTGCTGCTGCTTCTTTTTTTTTCTAGTAGGGCTCCTGTGTCTTTAACAACCACACAACAAGCAGAAATGCAATTGGTGTCGCTTTCTCTGACCAGGAACAAAAGTGATAGGCAAAGCTTCACCAGTTGAATTTTTGCTGGCTACATGGTTGTTGAAAAGCTCAGGAACCCACTCACACACACACACACACACACACAAAGAATGATTAGCAGCCCTGATTGGTTCACTGTCACATGTTTTATGTAGTCAACTCTCAGCCTCCATAATGGCCCCGCCCAAGTGATCCTACTGAGACTGCAAGTGAGCACACTGTGCTAGGTGACAGCAATTTTGAATATAGCGGGGAAAGGGCTAGGGTTGCCAGCAATGCTCCCTCTAAGTTGTGGAGTCTTGTGAGCAAAAATTCTACTTTGTGAGCTCCTGGCATTAAAGTTGTGAGCGAGCGGTTTGGCTGCTGCATAAATTAATTTGCTCTGGAGCCCTCCTTCCTGAGCTAAGACAAAAATCTGTGAGCTGGAGGCTAAAAAACTATGAGCTAGCTCACACTAACTCAGCTTAGAGGGAACACTGGTTGCCAGGTCTCCCCGACCACCAGCAGAGGATGGAGGGGGTAGGGTTGCCAGGGCCAGGTTGGGAAACTCCTAGAGATTTGGGGGTGGAGCCTGGGGGGGAGGACAGGGGCCTCAGTGGGGTACAATGCCATGAAGTCCACCCTCCAAAGCTTCCATTTTCTCCAGGGGAACGGATCGCTGTAGTCTGGAGATGAGCTGTAATTCTGGAGGATCCCCAGGTCCCACCTGGAGGGTGGCATCCTTAGCAAAGGGCAGCAAATAAATTCTGGAAGTTAATCCGATTAGATCTTCAGAATACATTATATAATGAGTACTGCTGGGTATCTGCTGTGCAGAAAGCATTTCCCACCTTCTCCGGGACCGGCACAAATATAACTACAGCATAGCATATGCATTTGGGATTAGCAGGAACAACTTCCAAGGCTGACAGCGTGACTTACAGGCAGTCTTGTCCCGTGTTCGCTCTAAGATGAGTTAGTGTGAGCTAGCTCACAGTTCTTTAGCCTCTGGCTCACACATTTTTGTCTTAGCTCAGGAAGGATGGTTTCAGAGCAAACCAATTTATGCAGTAGCCAAATCGCTCGCTCACAACTTTAATGCCAGGAGCTCACAAAGTAGAATTTTTGCTCACAAGACTCCACAGCTTAGAGGGGGCTTTGGTCTTGTCTGAGCCTCCATGCAATGGACAATGTCACTGTCTTGCAGATGCAACAGAATGTCTGGGCTAGCTGGAAATTAGCGCTGCTATGCACCTAGAGAGATGCATGTGAGCAGGTCTCGCTGGCTATTTCACTCTCTGATTTGGCCTACTTCAACATACTTAGAAGGTCCTGAAGCTAAAGGAATATAGTGGTTCATAGTGGAAGCTACAGACCAAGAAAATAGCCAATTCAAATTTCACCTGAACTATGCCCTTAGTAGGTAGCTTCAAATCCTACCTCCATTGATAATATAGTGTTGACAATACAGGCCTACTATACAGGCTTGTAGTAATATTTATTGAGACAAAATGTGCGAAGCACTTGGAACTCTCAAAAGCACTATAACAATACTAAGAATAATGATGATAGTGGAAGTCCCCCTTTTTTGGCTCTTTGCGTTTCTGCATGACCTTGGCCCAAAGACATGGCCTAACCAAGCATGGCTTCATCTTTCTGTCATATCCCCCTCTTGGTCCACATTTCCTCTGTTCTCTTCTCCTCTTTCAGTATGGACTACACACTCACATGTGTGGCACCGCACTTGTATACCTCCAGCTAGCTCTGGTAACTTCCAGGTGGGGCCTGGAGTAGGGTTGCCACCTCTGGATTGGGAAATACCTGGAGATTTTGGGGGGTGAAGCTTGAGGTGGGCGGGGTCTGGGAATGGGAGGGTCTTCAATAAGGTACAATGCCATAGAGCCCACCTTCCAAAGTGGCCCTTTTCTCCAGGGGAGCTGATCTCTGTCGTCTGGAGATCAGTCGTAATCCCAGGAGAGCTCTCCAGCTACCACTACCTGGAATTATAACTGATCTCCAGCTGACAGAGATCAGCTCCCTTGGAGAAAATGGCTGCTTTGGAAGGTGGACTCTTTGCCATTATACCCTGCTGAGGTCCCCGTCCCTCCCCAAACTCCACCCTCCCCAGGCTTTACTCCCCCAAAGAAAATCTCCAGGAATTTCCCAACCTGGACTTGGCAACCCTGCCTCCAGCTACCAGTGCACAGGGTTGACTAGGGTTGCCAAGTGTATCTTCGACGGGAGCGGGGGGCTCCTGGCTGGCATCTTGTGCGTGCGCGCGCACCGCTCACACGTCACCCGGAAGTGACGGGAGGACGCCAGGCACGCTGGGGGCGGGGCCACGGCCATACAAGGGAAAACCATAGAGTTTTCCCTTGTATGGCCGTGACCCGCCCCCAGCGTGCCCGGCATGCCCACGTCACTTCCGGGTGACGCGCACGCGGGGGTGGGGTTCCCCCTGGGTCCCGATTCCGCAGCAGCGGAAATTGGGCCTCCAAAGCGGGGGTTTATCCGCCACCCGCCCCCACTTGGCAGCCCTAGGGTTGACCATTGGATAGGTTTACACTGGTTGATTTGTGCAGCGCCACAAGGAAATAACATGGTCCTTGTTTTGAAGGAGGTAAGGAACATGATCAGAACTGCGAGGAATCATGGGGTGGCATCCAGATGATGAAAGACCTATACTCGCACTTCAGCTAAGATGTGCATTTGGCAAGTGGCAGGGAAATGTGGATAATTCCAAATGTGACCGGAACAGTCCAGCACTTATACATGCAAACAAAGGTGCAAACGGAGATGACAAAATTAGTTTACACTTTCATGCCTAGTTAGGCTGTAAGAACATTTAGACTGGCTGTTTTCCAGTTGTTCAGGGATCCCTGCAACGTCTTCCATCACTGGTACATACCTTCTGTCAGAACCAAGATACTGAACTTTTTCTAATGGATATTCAGGTCATTCTGAAATATCCACATTGTAACGCAGATGGGCTGCATTTGGGTCAATCCATTTCAAAGTAACAAGCAGATAAAAAGACTTCTTCTTAAGGTCATTTCACACATTTTTTTATTTTCCGACATGGAAGTCAGAAAATAGTCTGATTTTGTACATTTATACGGTACCTTTATACATTCCTCATGTGGCAAACATCAGTATTAGAGAGGCAATTTATATCAGGGAAATTATTCCAAGCCTTCTCTCCTCTCCAGCTGCTAATTTATATTTTAAAAATAAAATAAAATGGAGAGGCAGTTATGGATCTCCTAGTTTTCTCCTCATAGTTCCTAATTTCCTATAATGAGTTTTCTAGGTTGTTTTTTTCCCTGTGCCATACATCAGGGGGCACTATGAAGAACCCTCACAGATATAAAAGGCCTACATTAAACTCCTGCCAGATCCTTGCTTTTTTTTTGTTTTAACTGTGAATAAACACTGCCCTCCGGTGGCTGCAAACAGGAATTCTGGGATAATATTCCTTGGAGTTCTTCCTGCTCAAATAGAGCCAAGACCTCCCCCCGCACCCCGCACCCCCAGCCCCATTGTTAAGAATGATATCCCAGGCTGCCAGGATAAACAGCCCAAATGGACTTGTGTGTGCAATGCCTTGCTCTTTGTGAAGGAATTCAAGATGACAGCCTCCACCCCTACCCCCCTCAGCCATGTCAGAGCTGAGTCCGATCCTCTGGTCTTCATTATATCGGCTTAGCCCATTGTCTTTGTGCCTTATTAATACCGTATGCATTCTCAGCAGTATGCAGTGCACACAAACAAAGAGAGCAGTTCACAAACAAATCTCCAAAAGCAAAAGATCTGTGTAAATTGCAAAGGCTGCCTGCTTGGCTTTGAAAATCATCCACCTCGGCATCTGAGAGACGGGGAGACCTTGATGCTCTTTTTATGGAGTATTGCAGGAAAATGCTTCTTTTGTTCCGTATGTGTGTATCCAGTGTTACCTCCCCACTGTTGCCCTGTGACTATGGCCTCTTAGTTATGTATTTCATTCAAACCAATTGTGTCCATTCTGTTACAGAATATATCTGGGTAATTCTAACGTGTTGCCCTAACATGACTCCAAATTTTTCTCACTGAGAACCCACCAAGAATATTAAGGACGCTTCCAATATTTTTCAAGTACCCAGTAAAGAAGGACCTGACAATAGCCTTGACCCATGCGATCCACCTGCAAATAAAAGGCCCCGGTCACACGGGCCGGATATCGCGGGGGGGAGGCGTGGCTGTTTGCCCCGGAGCAAACTACCGCGCGGCCATCGGATCAAATGTCCAGCCGACATCCTGTGGTTTGGGGGGAGGTGCCGATCATATGTCAATCCTGCGGTGCGGCAAAGAAGCGGCGCGGCGAGGGTTGTGGGTTTTTTAAATTGAAGTGTGTGCATGCGCCGTTGGGTGCTTATGCGCATCCCGTGGAGACTTGGGGGGCGGGGAAACCTTTTCACAACGGGACATGGGCGGCCGCTGGATGCCACGAGCTACCCCCGGAAACGTGATCAGACGCCCGCCCTTGCCCCGCGGTTTCCGGAAACTAGTACCTCGGAGGTACTAGTTTTTTACGGCACATCTTTGGCGGGAAGCCTCGGGTTCGCCATGGGAGCGGTTTGATCGCGCCCGGAAAATCCACCTATCTTCCGTCTCTGTAGTGTGGCTAATGCTCCGTGTGACCGCAGCCAAAGTATCCTGAAGATGCAAGCTGTTGAGAAATAACAGTGCAAAGGAAACTGATCACTCTTCAGACCGGCAGATTTTACTCAGAAATACATTGAATTTGGGGACAGTTTTTAAAATGGTGTTGGGATTGTACTAAGGGATTCCTGCCTTTTACAACTGTATTTTAGCTGTATGGAAGATCATGGAGAAAATCTCTAATTCTTCAGCCTGCTCCTCATAGATATTAAGAATCCCTACAGCCCAATAATCTTGTAGACAGTGACAGAATGGGGACTAGTACCAGTAGTAAAACTAGAGTAACTAAACCCCTGTGTCAGTAGAAAAGAGTAAGAGTCCATTAGCACCTTAAAGACCAACAAAAATTGTGGTAGGTATGAGCTTTTGTGAGAAGACCAAAAACCCTGCCTAGGGACTTCACACTGAGCACGCCATGGGG
Source organism: Gekko japonicus (assembly GCF_001447785.1). Classification (NCBI taxonomy): domain Eukaryota; kingdom Metazoa; phylum Chordata; class Lepidosauria; order Squamata; family Gekkonidae; genus Gekko; species Gekko japonicus. The sequence continues at coordinate 250,483 of NW_015172562.1, read as the reverse complement.
ACGCGTTGGACTCATTCTCAAGGGAGTGCAGTTTGCTCCACAGGCTCAGCCAGAGCTCTGGATTGTACTTCAGAACTCTCTACACTGCATGGCAGGTTTCTCTGGCAGACCAAATGATATGGATAGGATTCCCAGGCTGCCAGTTCACACACTATACACAGTTGAAAACCTGGGTTGGCCACCGAGTGTATATCTGATGTGGAACTAGAGCCGGTCAACCATAAATTTCTTGCACATGTGCCATCATATCATTCCAAGAATGGCCTCACTGTGTGGATAAAAGAATCGTCACCATGGTGCCATGGGACACAATGGGCCCACCCAGGGCTTCAGGCAACTGTTCCTGAATCTGAGGACCAGCAAGAGAGGGAAACGAGACCCCTCTTTCCTACGTTGCACATGTGCCATCATATCATTCCAAGAATGGCCTCACTGTGTGGATAAAAGAAACGTCACAATGGTGCCATGGGACACAATGGGACTACCCAGGGCTTCAGGCAACTGTTTCTGAATCTGAGGACCAGCAAGAAAGGGAAACGAGACCCCTCTTTCCTACATGTCCTCAAGCACCCTAAGCTTCCCAGGCTCTGTGGTCCTTTAAAGATTGTGACTGCATTGTGGTGTAGGCTTTCATGAACCAAAACCATCTTTGTCGGGTGGTTGCAAGCTCATGTGTCAAATCCAGCTTTCACATTTTCAAGTGTATTTCTAAGAGATTTGGGAAGCCTCTGTTCTAGGAGACATACCTCTATCCTGTACATCAGCTCTGAGAGGCAAAATGGTGAAAGGGTTGCTAAATATTTGTGTCCAGAAACAGTGTTCTTATCCTGATGCAGCCTCTTAACTTGATTCCTATGTCGTTCTTGCAGTGGCCTGGATTCTAACATTTCTAGTTCCATTGTTGCATGGGTAAACGGAAGGCTATAGGGATCACTTGGTACTCAAGAAGAAGCGAGGCAGTCACTGCAAAGCACAGATACTCTGAAGAATTTTCACACCTGCATTCCCATGTCAAAAAGCCCAGACAAAGGTCCTTTGAATGCGCTCCCTGGACCAGCATGCCTTGTTAATGCCCCTTTCAGTGTTTAGAGGATACTTTATTTCCCTTTATTTTTGTTCAGTGGTATCATGATTATTTTGCTTTTCTTTGCTTGCTGCTCTGTTGTTACACTAATTTATCCTGAGATTGGATTATTTTATCGCTTTAGACAAAGAACCTTTTGGGAAAATAACTATTCGTGAAATGTTTAAATTAATACGTGCACATTTACATATGCACACAGTCATGACTGCATAATGCTTTCATTATACCTGTACAGCTAGTATATCCATGTTTGTGCTGCACTTTTTGTAGAAAAAGCCCAGCAGAAACTCATTAGCATAATAGGCCACACCCAACAGCAGAAATCATTAGCATATTAGGCCACACCCCTGACAGCACAGCTCATTAGCACATTAGGCCGCACCCCCATGTTACCAGAAGTGTGGTCATCCAGCCACACCCACGTTTCCCTTCTTATTCTCTTTACCTTGTTTGTTGTCAAAACCCAGGGCTTTTTTTGGAGCAGGAACTCCTTTGCATGTTAGGCCACACACCCCTAATGTAGCCAATCCTAATGAGTTTCTGCTGTTAGGTGTGGCCTGTTATGCTAATGAGTTCCTGCTGGGCGTGGCCAACTCGGGAGCCAGCTGGAACTCCGTTCTTGTGCGGTCTTGCCCCAAAATAGCCCTGTTTTTGCAGATGTCTACCAACAAACACACAAAGGCATACATGCTGACATGCCCTTCCCAACATGGCACCTTCTATCACCCACCCTCACATCTATCCCACACAGGCCACATGCTCTGCTGACTTGTGTGGCCCTATTGCTAAGCACAGGGAATGCAGAACTGTCTCCCCCTCCCCATCCCTACTGCTGTCTGAAGTGTGATCGTGCATGAACTGTATGGACTCAGCAGCCCCTGACACCCAACACCACCGAGGGCTTGCTGTGATACCCAGCCCCCCCCCCGCCTCATGCACAAAGACTCCTTCATCTCCCTGTTAATCATGCTTTATTGGGCAGGTAAAGGACGGGTGGAAGAAATGTGGGGCTCATTTGAGACCTGTGAGAAACTTCTGCTGGCCACCCAAAGCTGATGTCAGAATGTTTATTGACTGTCAGGAAAAGGAGTGCAAGACGTCTGTTGGTGAAAGGAATCCTCACACCAGGAGAAACCGGCTTCAGACAATGAACTTGAATACACCTCTATGACTAGTTCGATACCTGGCCTCTCTCTGGGCATCAGCAACTCATTCATTCTGCCTAAAGCTAGCCTGGATTCAATCACTGGCTTAACGGTATTTGCAGGAAACATTATGTTGCAAAGTTGCATTCCATGGAAGGGGGGAAAGTGTACAAGCAGAGGTCTCCCCATGTCAAATCCAGTTTGACTCTGAGAAGCCAGAGATAGAACCTGGAAACCCAGGCAAGCAAAGCACCCATTTTTCCATAGAGCTTACAGCTCAAGGCAGAAACTCTGCTTACTTGCTATGAGCGTTATTATTGTATTGAGTCTCTGCAGGTGTGATTCAGAGGTAACTGGTATCTGGATACCAGATATTTTGGCAACAGTAGCTTCATCAACTCCTGCTTCATCTCTGATGCTTAACAGTCATCCTTGCCACTCTTGTGGAGCGGCCAAATTTACATCTGAACCAGATCAGTCAGATCATTGTACATGTGAGATATAAGAAGTGATTTGGATTCTAGCCTACCTGGGTGAGAAACTGGGGGCCCTTTGCTTCCTCATCAAGTCCTGCTCCTGGGGGATCATTGACAGTGAATGACAGCCCCAAACAAGCATTTTCAGTGCAGAGCATTGGTTCAAATGATTGACAGGACACAGTTCCTGCGTCTGGTAACACCAAATCCTTTCCCTCCACTTGCCCTCTGGTTTTTTTCTGGTCACTTTGGGATCTCTGCTTAGATTTGTTTAAAAAAGGAAAGAAAGATCTTTGAACAGCGGGTAGCAATGGTTGAAGAGGAAAATAAAATTGCACGGAAGTGAGGCATAGCACAACAGTTGCCAACAGCAGCACCCAGAAACTAGCACCAATTTCTCCCACTCCTGGCTCTTACTTTACCTGCAAGACTCAAATAATCCAACTCCTCTGGAAGATGCTGGAGCAGCATGAGCCCCTGCTGAGCACAGATGCCAAGAGCAGAATGGTTTCCAGCGCCCCTAAATTAAGCTTTGCCTCCAGAGGATGAAATTGCTTGTAATCCATCTAAACACTTTTCTCCCCCTGCTGGCTCTCTGCCTCCTGTGCATGCTCCATCTCTGGTTTGCATTAGGAGAAGGGGCTAAAGCAGGCCTCCCATGAAACCAGATGAGGCAGCTCAAGCAAAGAGGGAGAGAAGAGGCTAAGTGGATTCCCTACAAACTGGTCAAAAGAAATACTCAGATGTGGGTTGCATCTTTGTAGGTATTTTGAGCGAAGTCTGGTGTGCCAAGGTTCTTAATCTATGCTGGTTACACACATTTCTGCTGCAGATAGAGACACTGTCAGGATTAGGAATATGCATTTGGGAATTAACTAATAAAAATCCAAACAGAATACTCTCCGTTTCTCAGCATCTTTAATATAATCAATCGAATCACTAAAACTGACCACATGCATAATCTCCAGAAAGTGTTGGAAATTATCATTAACTTGGCACATTGCTCCCTTTTTCACAGTTGCACAGGGTCAAGGAAGTGAAGCAGAAGGAAGAGTAAAGACAAAAAGTGACTCAATGCATACTCTAATTGGCAGGGGCATCTTCCAACCCAAAGGGTGACTAGATGTTCCCAGCAAGAGGGTTATCTTGATAGCTGTTTTTGTGATACTGTTTCTACTTTCCATCAACCATCACATTGTCCCACTAGCAAGAGGCAAACATTTTGTGTGGCATGCTATGAAGGTGGCCATAGCAGACTGGGATAAGTAGAACAGTCTCAGAGGCTGCCCCTTCACATCATAGGCAGCCTACCTCTAAGGGGCAAGGCAAAATATTCTCATGTATTTTCTGTAAGGCAGACTGAAGACTGGAGGTGGAATAAAAGTGGAGGCTGAGTCTAGCCATTCTAACCTTTTCCCCATGATAGGTACTGTTCCTGTGGGTAAGACAGAATTGTTCATGTTCTCCCCAGAAGGCAGACTGTGGGAAGCATAGGATGCTCAGTCACATTATCTCTGTCATTATACTCCTTGGAAGGCATTCAGATACAGAGTTGAGGCAAAGTACACCAGCAGAAGTGCAATGTACATGTTGTGCTTGTACATTCTGGCAGGCAGGCTGGCAAGCATTATGCAGCACAGTAGACTGAAGAGACTGAGGGAAATGTTCCCACCAGCTGAAAGACAACGGCATGCAAGATGGAGCACAAGAAATCTGTAATGAAGAAGGATCTGAGATCTCTCTCTAAATAAGAGATGAGGTGGAAGTGGAAAGTGGTCCATTTTAAAACAAAACTGGAATATACAGCGGGGGCAGATAAACCCTGCCCTATCCTGCCTTTCACTCCAGTGCTTGAAGCATTTTTTTCCCTAGCCCAGCTACCTTAGCCTATCTGGGGGGGGGGATGTTTAAAACCCCAAACTACAGCAAGGTAATGTGCAGGAAGAGAATGGGGTTAACTTCTCCTACCTGAACACTGCCCCCCCCCCTCACATACACTTGATGATCCTTTGGATAAATGGAAAAGCTCACACTAGCCAGTTCATATCTTCCTATTTCTGCCATGCTGGTAAAAATGCTAATGGCCTATAAAATGGGGGCGCTATCTGCCTGAAATAGGGCATGGAAGAGTCATTAAGTGAGGGAAACAATCCCTGAAAATATCATCCTGAGTAAGTGGGAAACAAAGATGTATCAGCTAGAAATACATTTCTCATTAAAACTACTGTAAATAAATAAAGAACAAAATAAAGAATCCCAAAAGCAACAATAGTAGAGAATTAAAACAAAGAACCCAAAGAATATTTCTACAGTCGTATCCGGGACCAATATGGGCCATGAAACCAGAAGGATGGATGATTTTCAGAAAATCTGAATCTTAGGGCTATGTGTGTATGTAAAGTTCCATCAAGTCATTGCTAACTTATGGTGACCTCATAGGACTTTCAAGGCAAGAGAGGAACAGAGATGGTTTGCCATTGCCTGCCTCTGCACAGCAACCCTGGACTTCCTTGGTGGTCTCCTATCCAAGTACTATCCAGGGACTACCTTGCTTAGCTTTTGAAATCTGACAAGATCAGGCTAGCCTGGTCCATTCAGTTCAGGGCTCTTACAACTACTCCCAAAGCCAATAGTGTAATATACTGCCCCCACAAGATGGTGATAGATTTCCTACAGGAGAGAACCATGCTCTTCTTCCCCAGAACTAATATTTGCTGTTGTAAGCAGTGCTGATCAAATGTGACAGCACAGCTTTAGCACAGCAGACAAGTCTGCTGTAAAAAAAACAACAGAAAAGCTTCTTGAAATGCCAGGGGTGAGATGGTGGTTATTTGCCATGTTTTAAAATTAGCACTCCACCATTGAGATAACACCCCAATGGAATAAAGAGTCACAATGGACATAATGGGTTACCAATTTAAACATAACTTGGCATAGATATGGGGGATTATTGCTGTAGGCACTATCCAAAAACACCCCATGACATTTACGCCTCCCTTTCTATACTACACTAACAACCTCCATATAGTCTATGGAAAAGAGAAATTGCATTTTTCAGCCAGAAAATTACACATATTTGAGTGCTGGGGAAATGCTATATTCCCCCCAATGCTCTATTGAAGGAAACCATCTGGATTCCCTGCAAGTTAGGTTTTATTTTGAGTTCTTAGGGAAGGTTCTAGAATTCACAGTGAATGGCTGCTAAAAACACAAACCTGAACCACACCCCTGCAGAACTGCCTATCCTGCAACTGAACCGCGACTGACCATTTGAACACCTTCTCTTTGGTGGATCCAGCCTTGTGGAACAGTCTACCTGAGGCTATTAAGAAGAAGGCCCCCACGCATCTATTGTTTGTGCAAAATGTGCTAAACAGAATTGTCCAGGAGGGCATTCTTGTAGAGGGAGCAAAATTGTGGTGTAATAGATTCACTCTGGAGGTGACTTTTATTCGCGATAAAAGTTTTTCCCTGCACTGATTGTCTTGTTACTTTGCACAGATACATTGGCTTGCAATATTCTTGTTTTTTTTCCCTTCCCTTCTACAATCCCAGCCCAACTGCATTATTTGTTTTACTAGGAATCTTTGCTGTTAAATTCAAATGGTATTACATCTTGTAATCTGCTTACTGACTGACTGAAAGGTTGTTTTTTTAAAATCATACTCAAAATCCACCTTGCATCTCATTGAGAAGGGTGGACTATAAATGAAAATAATAAATGCACAAAGACAGCTGTCTTAACCTAATCAAAGATAGGGCAAATTCACTGCCCTCCACTCAGGGGCTGTCCTTGACTGGAAAATGTTCTACTGAAGGCAATGAAGGAACAATTGTTTGTACAGTGCATGTTTGGATTTTGTAGCTGCTGTTTGGTTCTGGCACATGCAGCAATGATTATGGTGGGCAGCACAGGTTCACCCTTTGCCTCCTCCAGTGCATCTGGTAGCCAGCCAAGAACCAGCATCACCCCTGGCCAGGTCCAAGCCAAGTAGCTGCTTCAGGACAGTGTCACAAAAAGTGTTTCCTCTAAGCTGAGTTAGTGTGAGCTAGCTCACAGTTTTTTAGCCTCCAACTCACACATTTTTGTCTTAGCTCAGGAAGGACGGCTCCAGAGCAAACTAATTTATGCAGCAGCCAAATCGCTCACTCACAACTTTAATGCCAGTAGCTCACAAAGTCGAATTTTTGTTCACAAGACTCCACAGCTTAGAGGGAACATTGGACAAGGACTGTTCCTCTTGAAACTGGTTGAAGGTGCTATTGGGAGAATAAACCCAGGTTAGTGAAGGACTGGCCTGCCTTCTCCAAAGCTAGGCTTCCTGGACGTTGGGGTCATCTAGTAAGGCTCTGCTTTGTGTACAACCACCTTTGGAGGCTTGATGGGTGGTGATGCATGAAGAAGATGCCAACACTGTGGGATGTTCTACTCTGTGTGGCACAGTGGTATCTTCCCTCACAATGAAAGTAGTGAAAATTGTTCTATTCAGACAAGTTTTGATGTTAGTATGCCTCACTGAAGGACTGATTAAGGGTTTAATGATAGCTGCTCTATATTGCTTATGTATTTTAACATGTTTTAAATAAAATAATATTTTGATTATCTGTTTTACCATGTTTTTACACTACAGTAAGCCCCTTGAGGGGAGCCTTGTCTTTTCAAAATTAACTAAATACAAGGATTCCCCTCTCAGTGAACTTTGGAACATGAAAAGGAAAAGTGCTTCACCTTAAGAAGAAGTCAACATGGAGAACAGAGGAAAAGAAAATATTCTGCACCTTTAGCAACTGAACTCTATACAGCACTGTAATTCAGTATTTAAGAAAGCACCTTGGCACAGGCACGAGCCTCTGGCACAGAAAGCGAAGGCCCTAGGCTCTTTGTCTTTCCCGTAAAGTAATTTGATCTCGACAAGAAAAACCACATAAATGCAAAGGGTTTTAAACAAGGGATTATATTTACTTGTTTTATAAGAATTATGAAGTCAGAATGCCAGCAGGGGGTTGGGGGCAATGTTCCCTCTAAGCTGTGGGGTCTTGTGAGCAAAAATTGTACTTTGTGAGTTGCTGGCATTAAAGTTGTGAGCAAACGATTTGGCTACTGCATAAATTAGTTTGCTCTGGAGCCCTCCATCCTTAGCTGAGACACAAATGTGTGAGCCGGAGGCTAAAAACTGTGAGCTAGCTCACACTAACTCAGCTTAGAGGGAACACTGGTTTGGGGCTATCCAGTGTTTTGCACTTAGTGTCACATGTATGACTATCTGCCCACTGGACAGAAGTCTTGGGTGTGTGCCCGAAGCAAGGAGCTCCTGGTTCAAGGGAGTTTGCCGAGTTCCAGGAGCTCCCTTGAGGCCAAGGTGGTTGACCTGGAGAAACAGAGACAGTCAGTCAGGCACATGGAGAAGACTCTCTGGGACTTGTTAGATATGTCCCACTCTGAGTATGGCAGAGTGGGGGAAAAGGGCAAGTCCTTTTGTGGATCAAAAATTGGCTAATTAATAGGAAACAGAGTGAGTATAAATGGGCAATTTTCTCAGTGGAGGGAGGTAAGCAGTGGGGTACCACAGGGATCAGTACTGGGTCCGATGCTATTTAACTTGTTCATTAATTATTTGGAGTTGGGAGTAAGCAGTGAAGTGACCAGGGGTCATTTCCTGCAGAAGCACACAGGAGCGGAGCTCTGGCAGTAAGAAGCCCAGGGGGTGGACACATGCAACAAGCCCCGCCCCCTGCTCTTAGCAGCCCTCAGTCAGGCCACGAGGAGCAAGAAGCAGCCAGGTAAGTTGCAAAGCCCCCCCCCGCCCACCTTCAGGTACAAGCTTCCCTCCTCTGTGAAGGCAGATCTGCGCGTTCCCCCCCTCCATAGCTAGCAATCCAAAACAGTCCAGTGGCACCTTTAAGACCAAGTTTTATTCAGATACAAGCTCTCCCTCCTCTGTGAGGGCAGATCTGCACACACACACCCCAACAGCTAGCAATCCAAAACAGTCCAGTGGAGCCTGAGCAGTGGGTGTTGCCTTTTGACACACTTCTGGTGATGTCAGGGGGTGTGGCATATGCAAATAAGTTATGCAAATAAGTTATGCTAACTTTGCAGATGACACAAAGTTGTTCAGGGTGGTGAGAACCACCGGACTCTTGTACATTGCCCGGATGTTTCATTTCCCAGATCCCCTCCAAGACTTTGGCGTTTCTCGCATGGTGATGGCCTTGGACATGCGGGGAGACATTCAACAGAGAGGCTAGACCCTAGTCTGCATCGAGACGCCACGATGCATTGTGGGAGTAGTGAATACCGTGTGCAGCACTTTCTATGACCACATATTGTTCCAGGCAGCCTGTATATTGGCCTGGTTTGCAGCCCTGAGGCCAGAGGAGATAGTGGCTGAAGACAGCACTTCTCTGCATCCAGCACTTTTGCGGTGGAGGGACTTTGAGTTCTGGGGGCTGGCCCAGAGAGATTTGCCTTCCATTTGGAATACTTTATTCATCTGCTTGCTTATTGCTTTCTAGGCACAGCTTTGTGAAAAACTGTATCTCATCTCATCTGGTACCCTTCTAATAAACTACTAATAAACTTTTTTTTCATGATAGGAGCTTCTGTGGTTTCATTTCTGTTAGATCGCGCTAACAAAGACTCGGACAGTGATTCAGCAAGTGATTCAGCTTTAATAGGACGTAACGAACAAGCACTCAAACGCATTAAGAAACCAGAACAGGAAAACATTGGAGCTGAGCTCCTTTTAAATAAAACCGGGCTAATATAGCCACTCCCACTATGTACAATAACAACCAATCAGATTGTAGAAATAAAGGCGAATCAGAGACCTTCCCGCTCAGGGAATAGCTTGTTCGTGATTGGTCGCTGTTTCAAAGTGACCAATAGGTTCTTTGTACTGTCGGAGCCTTGTCTGGCTCGAAGCTTAGCATAGGAGGTGTATGAGGTGATTCACATTGTTAAGTCAGTACATAACAGTTTCTGAATTGTCTTATCACTTGAGGACAACCAAATCTTTTCTGTCTAATTTCGTATCTTGGAATCCAGTTTTTTTAATCCTTATTATACCTAGTAATTAATTGTATTTAACTATAAATACATGTTGATGGGGTCCGAACTGGCAGAGACTGATCGAGAGATCTTGGAGTTGTAGTAGATAACTCACTGAAAATGTCGAGACAGTGTGCGACTGCAATAAAAAGGAAGGGAATTGAATACAAATCAGCCAGTATCGTAATGCCCCTGTATAAATCAATGGTGCGACCTCATTTGGAGTACTGTGTACAGTTCTGGTTACCACACTTCAAAAAGGATATTATAGGATTGGGAGAAGTGCAGAAAAGAGCTACTAGAATGACAAAAGGGTTGGAACACTTTCCCTATGAAGAAAGGTTAAAACGCTCAGGACTCTTTAGCTTGGAGAAACCATGGCTGAGGGGGTGACATGATCGAGGTTTATAAGATTATGCATGGGATAGAGCAGGTAGAGAAAGAAGTTCTTTTCTCCCTTTCTCACAATACAAGAACTCGTGGGTACTCAATGAAATTGCTGAGCAGTCAGGTTAGAACAGATAATAGGAAGTCCTTCTTCACCCAAAGAGTGATTAACACATGGAATCCACTGCCACAGGAGGTAGTGGCAGCTACAAGCATGGATGGCTTCAAGAGGGGATTGGATAAACATATGGAGCAGAGGTCCATCAGTGGCTATTAGCCACAAGGTATAGATAGGAACTCTCAGTCTGGGGCAAGTGATGGTCTGTATTCTTGGTGCTTGGGGGGGGGGACAACAGTGGGAGGGCTTCTAGTGTCCTGGCCCCACTGCTGGACCTCCTGCTGGCACTTGATATTTTTGGCCACTGTGTGGCAGTGTGTTGGACTGGATGGGCCATTGGCGTGATCCAACATCGGCTTCTCTTATGTTCTTATGTAGCACTATTTTCAGTCCCTTCAGCCAATGGTACTAAGGAGGGGAAAAGGCAAAGGTAAAGGTGGGGACTGGAGAAGATAAGGAACCAGATGGTCTTTGATATCAGGAAAAATCCCTGTGCAAGGGTTTGCCTACCCCCTGCCTCCACACAATTACCTGGTGGTCTTCAGGGTGCAACCACACAGAGAAAGTGGCCATGTGTGTGTACGCCCCTCCCAGCTGCTTTCCAAATATTGCTGGTCATGGGGATGGAGAGTTCTCATGGCCACTTTCTCAGCTCAACCTCTTTTGCAGACATCCAAGTGATCACGTAGATAACAGGGTGCAGGATCAGCATGGTCATGCCCGCTCTCCTTTCTCATACATTCAGTGAACACATGGGGCTGTCGTCTGTATCGGGCTACAGTCGCCATTTCTCAGTAGACAGCACTTCACAGCTGCCATTTTCCTGCACACACACACACTTGGTCTCTGGATATCTTCCTCTTTTTCTAAGTGTTACAGCCAATAGCCACTGGATAACTAGGTCTGTCTGCCTTCCCAGTCGAGATGGATCCCACATAGTCCTGCCTGTCCTTTCAACTGCAGCAGGAAGAAATGAGGAGCACACAAGACGCTAGGAGAAATACCGGAGGTGGGAATCTTCACATCGAACTCAGTAAGTGGCACCAGCACTATGTGACACATTGAACTGGTGAAACCAAACTAGAGAAACTGATAAAACAAAATCAACAGAGACCAATCTGGCCTTGAATCGATATCAGGAAAACATAGTCTCAAGAGTAAACAACAAATTGCCTCACTGAGACCATTCTGGTGTCACTCTGAAATGCTATAGGACCAGGTGGACTCCTATTGGTTCCTTGAATCACCTGACCAAGGGAACTGTGGTAGGATAATTAGGCCATTTGCAGTGGTGATGCTGAAGTACAACAGAGAGCTGATGACTAGCAGCCCCCTTCTGTGGCAAGCTACAGGCTATGAGGCTGCTACTAGAATACTTGATTTGAGTCAGCCTGGATACTTTACAGTAGACAAGACAACATAAATCCAAGCTGGTTAGTAGGACTGAGCCAGAGGCAAACCAAGTTAACATGGACACACAGGAAGACAGCATTCCCTTTTTCTAAAGTGTTACATCCACAGCAGCACCGCAGCCCAGAGGGGATCTTCTTAATCATGGCCCACAATGGTTCTTGGGTGTGTAGGCTGGCCTGCTGTCTCAGCTGATCCTTTCAGGCAGGAAGTGGAGTGTGGCCTGAAACTGTGCCAACTGCTCCATTTAAGCGCCCTGTCCCCCTTCTAATCTCTTTACGGGCAGGTCTGAGAATTATCTTTCCCCCTCAAAGAGAAACTGCAAACGTTTTACATTTGCTGCAGGACAGGGGAGCCTCCTGCCATATGTTGGGTATTATCCTTTCCCTGCAGGAGGGCAGTATTACACATCACCTTGATGTGAGCTCCCCAAGCTGTAATTCTGTGCCATTAGACGGAGCTGCTTTTCCCATCCACAGCTCAATACAGCTCAGGACTCCCCATGGGTTCAGCAGCCAAGCTAAAGCGGACATGATAGTAATTCAAGCGGCATCATCAAAGCAATGAAAAAGGAAGCTATCAATTCCCCCAATGATTCCACTAGGCCGGAGCTTCCTCACGGCTGTCTCTGCACTGCTTCCAGCATCAGACAAGCCTACATACCCTGAATGTCTCCGTAGTGCTACCATTTCAGTATCAGCCAAGAGTGAAGTCCTGCACCCAAGTTTCTGTTATACACAGAAATGGCTGGCCAACATGCCAGAACTAAACACTGTAGTGAGAGGGAACAGGACCACTGGCACAGGGCATCAGGTCCACAGTGTATTTGACCCGGCCAGAAATAGGTATGACTAAGCTGAATATCCTGAGACCAGAAGGAAGGGGCACTGCAATCCTTCCCCAGACCAATTCCCCCCCCCCATCCGAGAAAATGACTTCCCAGCAGGGAAGTGACATGTGACTGACAGATTCAAAGTCAGGTCAGAGAACAGGAATACAATATGCTGAAAACTGTAGCATGAGGTTTGGCTCCTATTACAGAAAACGTCTGCACCTCCCCAAGCCTGGGTACAAAAGTGCAATGGATTTTTTTCTTGGTGCACGACCCTGAAGCACATGTTTTTATGACTTCTCCAAGGAAGCCACTTAAAACAGCTTCCTCGTGGTGCTGATGCATGCAGTGGCTGTGATGAGTGGTGCAGCTTGCGCTGATTCCACACCACTGCCAGAAATGTTTCCAGTGCCCTCGGATACAAATAATCAGCTCAGGGATATCAGCTAAACCAGGGGTCATTTCGTAGAAAAAGAGCTAGGGGAACTCATTAGCATAACTCATTAGCATATGCCACACCCCCTGACATCATAAGGCCCGGCAGTGGACCTGCAAGGCTGGCGGGAGTGCGAGGAAGCCCTGCCAAGGCCCTCCCTGGCCCCAGGCAGGCAGGGGTGGGGAGAGGCGGGGAGGAAACAACTTACCCTCCCTCTTCTCCTTCCTCCTCCTGGCTGAATGAGGGCCGGAAGCGGGACGGCCGGAAGCAGGGGGTGGGGCTTCATTGTGTGCCCCGCCCCCTGCACCTCACCCGGGGGAACTGCAATCCCCCGCGATCCCCCCCGAATCGACCTCTGAGCTAAACTGATAACTGAGAGATGGTACAGTTTTAGTGGGCTAGAATTAGAGGGAGCTGAGTTCAACACACACATGAAGCTGCGTGATACTGAATCAGACCCTTGATCCATCAAAGTTAGTACTGTCTACTACTCAGACTGGCAACAGCTCTTTATGGTCTCAGGCCTTTTACATCACCTACTGCCAGATCCTTTAACTGGAGATGCTGGTGATTGAACCTGGGACCTTCTGCACACCAAGCAGAGGTTCTACCACTGAACCAGAGCCCCTCCCCAGCCACATGAAGCTCACTCAGTGACCTTGGATCATCTGCTCTTTCTCAGACTAACCTGCCTCAGAGAGCTGTTGTGATAAAATGGACAAGGGGAGAACCATGTATGTTGTCCTGACCCCCTCGGAGGAAGAACGGGTTAAAAGCAAGATCAGTATACGGGACAGAAGTTCAAAAGAGTCCTATGAGAGGACCTCAACAGAACAGTCTGTGTTTTATTTGCAGGCATACACAGTGCCGGAGCCACAGGGAACTGTGATGAAGAAGGAAACATTAGAAAAGTTGAGGGAACTGAGAACCAGCGTTTGCTTAAATGGATATCCCTTTGGCTAAGGAACTTCCCTCCATTTCTGACACAAGTCCTTGTTGCTGGACCATTTATCCGGGGTACAATTACTCTGAAAGACAAGGCTAATAAGAGTTTCTCCAGCACAGCTTAGAAATTCTCTCACTCACTGACCGCAGGAAAGCTGTGCTTTAAAGGCTTTTTGTTAACAAGAGCATGTCAGAGAACAAAAAAGAGTACAATTTCCATGCCAGATTTTCTTCTGGCACTGGAATAAATTTTCTTTCACAAAGTCCTATTGTTCTAGGCAGCTATGACTGAACAGGGCTGAGGCACAGGTGAACCATCAGACAGGAAAGAAAGAAAGAAAGAAAGAAAGAAAGAAAGAAAGAAAGAAAGAAAGAAAGAAAGAAAGAAAGAAAGAAAATGAACCATTTGACAGGAAAAAAAGAAATAAAGAAAGAAAGAAAGGAAGGAAGGAAGGAAGGAAGGAAGGAAGGAAGGAAGGAAGGAAGTCTTATTTCCAACTTTTTGTGTATCATCAAGAAAAGGTTACCTGCCTGATGGATTGTCTCCCTGCAAGGGCATGCAAGACAAGAAATTAGAAAGACTGTCTCCTTTCCAAAGGACATACAAAGTCAGTGCTGTTCCACAGATGCTCATCTCCAAAGGTCAAGTATTTCCCTCTCCCAGAAACAATGCAAGACTCTCCTACTTGTGCTGGTATTTATTGGCTCAGGTTCAACAATATTAAGTATATATATAAAACCCAATACTGTTGAACTGTAACCAATAAATATCCTGGTCAACTTGTGTATCAAGTTACAGTATTCTATATATTGTGAAAGGCTAGATTACTAGAAAAAAAAAACTTACACAAATCTGAATATGGTAATTTATTCCCCACTTGTTGGAAACTCCAGACAAAAAGTTACAATAGCAACCAGCACAACAAGCCAATCCCTATATATGGCAGAATGGAGGATCAGTGAAGCCCTTCTTTCATATACACTTAATCTATCCTTATTGAGGCAGAGGGCATTTGCAGTGGTAGCCAGAAATGTGTGTCTGACAATAGAACAACAGCATGGAGAGATGTAGGTGGTCCCACTACATATGCTTTAGAAATCCTTGGTTTGGGGATTTCCAGCGGCATATAAAATCTTCATTCAGAACAAATTGTATGAGAATTTGAGTGTTGGTTTTGTTTGTTTGTTTGTTTGTTTTGTCTGATGTTTTGGTTATGACTTTCTTTAGGACAAAAGTCTTCTTCAATTGTTTATTTACATAGCAGCATATAATGCTTTTCAGAGTATAATGATGATTACCAGTTACCTAATTTCTTCTTATACAGCCCTACAAAGCAGGTTAGCGTGCGTTACCATGCTTTGATCAATAACTTCTGAAGAGTTCTAGATTAAAAGAAAGGATGGAAGTGATAAAAGAGTGGTAAGAGAGGGTGGCCCTGTATCTATAATGATTTTCAAGGAACTCTAAAAGATGAGGATGCTTTCTGTATTCTTGAGAGTAGCCCAAACAAATCCCATCTGTTTTCTGAGGCTTGAAATCACCTTCCCTAGAACTGTGCACACCTTCGCAATATCTCCTTGCTCTCCAATTCCTTGAGGTAATAAGCACAATAGGGCTCAGTTTTATTCCTTACAAAGCCATAAGTGCTTGGGTTTTTGTTTTGTTTTTTACTCCGCACTGCCACCAGGCTCTTCTAGGCCTTTCCTGGGAACCTCATGGTACATATACCAATACCTGGGAGAGATCTGGCTCTCAATTTTGGCCTATAGATAAATTAGGAATTTTTATCAGTAATAATTATGATGAATTTGGAATTGGGGAGTAGTTCCACTAGAAGCCATTATGCTCCCAAATGCATACCAGGAAGAAGAACCAAGAAGGTATTTAGATATATTGGACTCCGAAGATCGTTTGAAACCATTAGAAGATCTACCATGGTGGCAAAGAGCGCAAATAGAATCCAGATTTACTAAAGACAAGAGAATCGGATTTTATAAAAACC
>NW_015172562.1:221880-234576 GCF_001447785.1 Gekko japonicus | reverse complement strand
AAAATATATACAAAATGTTTTATAGATGGTATGTAACACCTGAAAGGTTAGCTAAAATTGACCCAAAATGTTCTAATAAGTGTTGGAAATGTGAAAATAAGGTTGGCTCATTTTACCACATGTGGTGGCATTGTGAAAGATCTAAGAAATATTGGGTAATGGTACACGAAATCTTGCAGAAGGTAATAGGGACTGTAGTACCATTTACACCAGAGGCTTTGTTGTTGAATATTCTACCTGATAATTCTAACAAAGATGATCGCTATTCGATTGTTTTTGTAACCACGGCTGCAAGAATTCTCTATGCAAAATATTGGAAATTACTGGAGATACCAACAAAACGAGAACTTGTAAACAAAATCTTGGAGGCTGCGGAATTGGACAAATTGACTTTATTGATAAAAGGCGCAACAGATTCGACATTTGAGAATACTTGGTCACGGTTTTATAACTGGTATGACAAACATATGTAGGCAAGCTTGCAAGAGACAGACCAATAGTTTACTAAATGAAATATATACCTGTTAGGATGATAGCAACAGAAAAGTTGCTTACACAGTTCATGAGAAATTGTTATTAAGGCGGAATAGGTATTAGTATAACTATTGGTAGAATTAAGAATAACCTCCATGTATTTGTTTGTATGTTAGTATGTATGTTTATGTATGTATATGTTATGATTGTTTGTGTATGTTATGTGGAAAATGTAATAAAATCCTGCCCCTTTGGGGGGCAGTTAAAAAAAAAAAAGGAATTGGGGAGTATTTACTCCAGACTAATTTATGTACAGAGTAGATGTCTCAGAAAGAAATGACATTCAGAGGAATTAATAAAGGACATGATCCAGTCAAAGTTTAAGACTTTGACATCCCATTTATTTCAGTGGGAAAATTAAGAACATGCTTGATGCTTCCACTGGGAATCTTTGCTAGGATTGTGGCCAAGCATTTGAAAGAAGAGAATAGCAGAGAGAGCAGAGACCCTGTCCGGATTTAAACAGCAGCAGAGGGGCCCTTTAAACAAGGGAGCCATTTTCCTTGACCCAGTGTGCACGAGTTGGACAGGTCCTGTCTACAGAATCTCCACCCAGCCCTGTTAGGAGGGATGGAAAGATCTCTAAAGGAAAGGCCCACACAATTGATCCTCTCCCCATGTGATTGTGCCATTAAGCATTAGCCCTGCTGCATGTGAGATGCTCACAGAGAATTCTTAAAGGGTCCTATAATGATATGAGAATAAAATGTTAGAATGGTCTGTACCACTTCACACCGAAGACAGTGTGTGTACCACTTCTGAATTCTCCTCCATGCCAGGGGGAAAAAACTCTCCCTGCAGTTAGCACATCATGAAAAGGGGTTCTAACCACACTTTGTCTGTTGTGTTGGTTTTCTGTTTGCACTATAATTTTAACATAGGTGAACATTTAAAAATGCGACTTCCCTATCTATTGTATGGAATGGTGCAATCCATTCTATCACCTCATTATATATGTGCAGACCAGGCCTCTATCTCCAGGTGTTGTTCAAAGGCAGCTTAAAGGATATGGATGGTGTGTGAATATGAAAAGTAAATCAAGGATCAGCTTTAGCATATGGGAACTGCATTGAGATGATGGTTGAGGGGGGGCATTCTGTCTTTTGGCACCTTCCATAAAGTATATTAACCTTTGGGGATGGAGTGGGGAAGAGCCGATGTGTGAAAAAGGAGGGATCTGGTATTGGCTAAAATGGGGGAAAGAGTGATGAAGCTTTTGAAAAGGCATCTAAAATGTGTGACATATTTGGTGCGCTGGCTAAAATAAGGCACTAAGAGCAAGACATTCCTTTAGGCGCTCATCTTTTGGAGGGAGGAGTATGCTAGAAAGCTCAAGGCAGTGAAGGGACTGCTTCAGGGCTGCCAACTTCCAGGTGGTGGCTGGAGATCTTCTGCTATTACAGCTGATCTCCAGGCAATAGAGATGAGTTCACCTGGGAAAAAAGGCTGCTTTGGAAGGTGGACTCCATGGTTTCATACCCCATTGAAGCCCCTCCCCTCCCCAAACCCTGCCCTTCTCAGGCTGTACCCCCAAAATATCCAGGTATTTCCCAACCCAGAGCTGGCAACTCTAGATTGCTTCTTTCTATCAAGCAACAAATGATGCGATCTGAGTGACAGAGCAGTATAGTAGAAGAAGAGGAGGAGGAGGAGATTTGATTTATACCCCACCCTTCACTCGGAGTGGCTTACAAACTCCTTTCCCTTCCCCTCCCCACCTGTGAAGTAGGTGGGACTGAGCGAGCTCTGACAGAAACTGCCCTTTCAAGAACAGCTCTGACAGAACTATGGCTTGCCCAAGGTCGTCCAGCAGCTGCAAGTGGAGGCGTGGGGAATCAAACCCAGTTCTCCCAGATTACAGTCCGCGCACTTAACCACTACACCAAACTGGCTCTGAGTGGTATCTGTGTGTAAATCAGCAGCCTGTTAACATTTCAACACCATCTCCCAACAAATGGAGCAAAAAGAAAACACTAATGTTAGGAGGTGGAGACATATCCCAGCTATATGCAAAGCAATGGAGCCTTTTCCCCTCCATGGAGTTTCTCACAGAAACCGGAGAGGGTGGGTGGTAGTAAGGCAAAGAGCTATTGTGTGCTTTGCATGGAGATTAAGATGTATGGTTCCAGGACAAGGTTGGTAAGAAGCAGTCAGAGCTCAGTGGGGGTAAGCAATGAGGCCCATTAAGGCAATGGATTTAACACAGTGACAGCTAAAATTACAGGTAATAAGTGAATAACTAATCAGGGGTGATTTCAAAGGCAGAGGTTGTCATTTCCCAGAAAGATCACCCAAATAAACAAAAGCTAGACGAGAAGGAAATGAACAGTTCACAAGCGGCTCTGCTGTACTTTCTGGTAATGATCTTGCCCTTCCTGCAACTTTTTGGACTCGTGAGCCCCAGCCGGCCTAAACTGCCCAAGCATGCTCCAAACTCTCATCCACCCTAATGTTCATCCTCAGCACATTTTAAGAGGATGTTGATAACAAACTTGGCACACGGGAAAGTTAAATACACATGGCTCACAGAGAAAGTAAGTTCAGTAAGTCTTGCATGCTTTTGAAAGGGATAGATTATGGGTTATAGCCCTAATCCAAGATGTGCAAAAAAAAAAAATCCACCCTGAAGTTTCTCAGTGGTAATAGAAATATGGACCTGACTTGGATGGCCCAGCCTGGCCTGATTTTGTGAGATCTCAGAAGCTAAGCAGGGTCAGCCCTGGTTGGTACTTGGACGGGAGACCACCAAGGAAGTCCATGGTCACTATGCGGAGGCAAGCAACGGTAAACCACCTCTAAATGTCTCTTTCCTTGCAAACCCTACAGAGTCACCATCAGTTGGCTGCGACTTTCCACCACTTTCCACCACTAAAGAAATGCACTCAGACCGCGCTAAGATGTGCTCTTGCCTTTATTTTTGATTCACATGTTCTAGGGCTGAAAACACACATTGGAAAAGGGACCCTTCATTAACTCCTCCTATTAGGATATGGTGTTCCCTACTTGTCCTCCGGAGCTGCGGTGGCTCAAGTGGTTAAGACGCTGAACTGCAGGCTGTGGAAGGTCAGTAATTCAGCAGTTCAAGACCCGAGTGTGCCACATGACGGAGTGAGCTCCCGTCTCTAGTTCCAGCTCCTGCCAACCTAGCCGTTCAAAAGCAAGAAATTGCAAGTAGATAAATAGGTACCACTTCGGTGGGAAGGTAACAGCGTTCCGTGCGCCTCGGCGTCTAGTCATGCCGGCCACATGACCATGGAAACGTCTTCGGATAGCGCTGGCTCTTCGGCTTTGAAACGGAGATGAGCACCGCAACCCCAGAGTCGGACTCGACTGGCTTTCAAGCAAGGGAGCCTTTACCTTTACCTTTTTACTTGTCCTCCACTGGATGGGCCAGACTAGAGAAAACACTTCTGTGAACACTAGCCCCTCTCAGCATTGTTCCTATGGAGCTGAGCTATATCCTTTTTATGTCTGAGTAAAATTATACAGTAATGTGCTACGTGGCCATGGTCCCTCTCCGTATTGACTGCTAATTCAATTGGGTGGCACACTGATACCACAAGATCCTGACTCCCTTGGAACTGGCCTAACAATCCGTGCTTCAAGAAGGGGAAAGAGTTCTGGAGCATGATCTGTATTTGTATTTATATGTGCCCCTGTAGATGTGTGAAAGGCCTGGAGCAAAAGACCATGCCAGCCAGTCTGGTAAGTTTTAACTTGTGTGAAGCAGCCACTGGCCTGTGATCGTGCTTTCTGGCTTGGAAAAACACAAAAAATGGAGTGACTTGAAGAGGAACTGTAAGAAAAGGGGAGGGGTTTTTGCTTGTTGGCCTAGAAATATCAAGGATAAGGATTCAGTATTCTCTGGGTATCTCTCAGGTCTGCATGATCCTTCACCTTTCCCCTTTTTCCTTCCAGGGACCCCGAAACTGTGGAGGGGTGAGGGATTGTTTCATAGCAATTTATTGCAATCTAATTTACCAGAATACTTCACAAACAGTCAGGAGCCACAGCCAGAGGCCAGGGAGCTGCAGTGGAATTCAGGTGCCTCCCAATTTAATAACGGCATTTCTTTGGGGAGAAAATAAAAGGCACCAAGAGGGGAGCCAAAGAGAGGGAAACACTGAACGGAAACACCTGCTGCAGCTCTGGGGAGTGGAGTGGCTGCCGCACCACAGTTGGGATAGGCCTCATTTGGGCAGGCAGGAATACTGGGGCCGGAGCCGGCTGGGGTTTGCTGCCAGCCGAGGTGTTAATAGGGGCTTACGCTGAAGGGACTGCCGCACGAAGACACAAAACAGCACAGCAAGAAATAAGTCACACCTGCTGTTAGAGCATGTTGGTTATGGCTGGAAGCCTGTGCTAATATGCATGTATATGTACACATTTAAAACATACGTGATATAACACTGCTTCTATGGTATGTTTCTAAACACTCTCCACATTATATGCATGAGTTACACACATTAAATACAGCCCCCTCACCATTCATGCTATAATCTGGCTCCAAATAGGTAAGACAGAAGCCTTACTCTTTTAAGATCAAAAGGGATGACTTAAATTTATGTACTTTATGTAGTCAAATGAAGAAAAGTAAAATGAAGTAAATATTTAGAGGGGTCAATATTTCTATGGATAATAACAATCTCCTTAAAATATAACTTTACCCGACTGATTTTGGAAATTAAAGCAAAAATGGCTACTTGGTCAAAACTGAGTGTCTCACTTTGGGGCAGAATTAATATTATCAAAAAGTTCATTATCACTAAAACCTCACACTGGGCAGGACAGACTGGGCTTGCAGTGATGCCCCCGTCTTAAGAAAGGCACCAGGCAGGTCTTGTTGAAGAGGGAATTCCAAAGCCAGAAATCCCAGTGAAGGGCCTCCCAAGAGCATCTTAATTCTTAGGCAAAATTCATATGGGAGAAGGTGGTCCTTCAAAGATTTTGGTCTCAGACTGTTCAGCACCTTCAGTTTGTCTAGATACAAACCAGATACAAAGCTAAAGGGTGGTATAGTGGTTGGAATACTGGACTGGGATCAGGGAGACCCAGATTTGAATTCCTGTTCTATCCCACTATACTGGGTGACCTTGGGCCAGTCACAGGTGGGTAAAATGGGGGAGAGAAAGACATAGGGTGCTTTGGGTCCCCTTGGGAAGGAAGGGTAAAATTAAAGAATACACTGGAAACCAATGAAGATCTTCTAATACGTGAATG
This sequence comes from Gekko japonicus, assembly GCF_001447785.1. NCBI lineage: Eukaryota > Metazoa > Chordata > Lepidosauria > Squamata > Gekkonidae > Gekko > Gekko japonicus. Next base: position 228,822 of record NW_015172562.1, on the reverse strand, counting down.
TTGTGTTCATGATGGGTTACTCCCTTTGAACCAGCTGAAGTTTCCAAATACTTCTGAAGGGCAGTCCCACTAACCAAACTTAGATATAACCAAAGCATAGATAGGTTCTCTTCTCAGGACAGGATGTGTCTGTATCCATCGATCTCTACATTACATGTAATTGGCACAATAAAGTTGGTGGGATGTGATGGGTTTCTTCAGGGTCAGATTAGATATTACATGCAGACAAGGGGATCATTACCCCAGCAGCCCCTTTTAAACATGAAAAGCCACTTCTGGAGGTATGATTGGGAATTTTTTTGAAGAAGAGGAAGAGGAAGAGGAGGAAGAGGAGGAAGAGGAAGAGGAGGAGATTGGATTTGTAGCCCGCCCTTCACTTGGAGTCTCAGAGCGGCTTACAGTCTCCTTTCCCTTCCCCTCCCCACAACAGACCCCCTGTGAGGTAGGTGGGGCTAAGAGAGCTCTTTCAAGAACTGCTGATGAGAGAACAGCTCTGAAAGAACTTGTGACTAATCCAAGGTCACACCAGAAACTGCATGTGGAGCTGGGGGGGGGGGAGGTTGCTTAATCTTTTGCCAGTTTCTGTGACCCTCTCTGTTTTTCACTGCACAGGGAAATGCATTGCCCTTGCAAACGCACATTTGGAACATGCACAAGAAGAAAAGCCATTTGTGAATTTTGTTCGGCACCCCATTGCTTCTCTGATCCCAATTGTCCTTTCCAAAGTAACTTCTTCTCTTTAAAAGGGCCACCAGGATAATATTACATGTAGTGTTCATTTCAGCCATCGGACAAGGAGGTTCACAAAACAGTGAGTTCAAATGATTGTTTTGTACAGTGGTGGCTGCCTATAAACTCATAAGTGTATTAGCGGTAACTGTGTGGGGAGCTGCACACTGGACACATGAAATTACAAATGGTGGGAAATAAGTGCCTGCAGAGACAGATGAAAAGCCCTCTGTGCAGCTGCTCTTACCACTCGGTGACTTTTAATGTAGTTGCCATGGTGAAAATCACTGTGGACCCATTCCCAGGAGTAAGGGTTTGTTTAGCTGTTGTAGATTTTCTGGGTTGTATGGCCATGGTCTTGGCATTGTAGGACAGAAAAAAATCTACATCAGCTAATGAACTCCAGCCATGAAAGCCTTCGACAACATAAGGGTTTGTTTGTTTGTTTAATTTATATTACATTTTCATTTTATTTATTTTTTTACTTCATTTGTAGTTATTAGAAAGCAATGCAATAAAAACAATATAATACAACAAACAATTCAATAAAGCAGAGTAACATGTGCTACAAAGAGTGCAAATTAAAAAACTGGATTACAAAATGTATTTATTAAAACACGTAAACACTGCCTGTCCTCGGGGTTCAAGGCAGCTTCAGTAATAATAAAAACTTGAATAAAATAATAAACTCCAATATCTCCCTTCGTCTCTCCCTCATTGTTAATTAACAATGCAATAAAACAGTACAATACATAGAATAAACAATGTAAGAACAAAAGAAAACTGTTTGAACTTTTCACAGGCATTAAAGTTGTATCCTGTTAATTTTATGAAATGCCCTCCTAAACAATTCAGTTTTACTACAGCCTTATGTAACCAGTTGGTGAAAACTGGTAGGATGGAATGTTGGGGGCACACAGTGTATGACAAATATCCTGTTACGGTTAGGCAAAGGAGGAAGTTGCCTTTGCAAGATCACACCCCAAAAGCTTCCAGGTCCTGTTAGAACTGCTAAACAGAGAAGGTGCCACCCTTGTTCAGCTATCAGTCAGTCCAACCCAAATTTGAAGAGAAACTCTGGGAGCACCAGAGGTCATTTCGGGGGGGAACGCGGGGGAACACAGTTCCCCTGAGTGAGGTGCAGGGGGGTGGGGCACATGACGAAGCCCTGCCCCCTGCTTCCGGCCGCCCCGCTTCCAGCCCTCATTCAGCCAGGAGGAGGCAGGAGAAGAGGGAGGGTAAGTTGCTTCCTCCCTGCCTCTCCCCACCCCTGCCTGCCTGGGGTCAGGGAGGGCCTTGGTGGGGCTTCCTCGCACTCCCGCTGGCCTTGCAGGTCCACCGCCGGGCCCCTGATGTCAGGGGGTGTGGCATATGCTAATGAGTTATGCTAATGAGTTCCCCTAGCTCTTTTTCTATGAAATGACCCCTGGGGAGCACCATCAGTCCATATAACAGGCTTCACTTTCAGAACATGGGGAAAGTAGGTGCTGTGAGAAGGTTCAAGGAAGTCTTATGACTGTCGTGTGAGTTGACCTCTTCTCTATGCATCTCTTCAGTTGAAGATGCCTGCTTGCATGAAGCACTGATAGTGTCTGAAGATTTGAAGCTTCTAGTTACTAGCTGTGGGCTGAACCAGTTTTGAAAGCTGACTTTTTGTAGGTGGCTGTCAAGGAGTTTCGCAGGAGGGGGAGGCTCCATGTTCATTCTGTTTGCTTGGGTTGTATATGTGAGGATGTTCTAAAATAGCACTGTCTAGCTGCAGCTTCCCTGTTCCCCCATGCTCATCTTGCATATTAATAAATAATAAAAATATGTCAATAGTTTCCAGGACTCTTCTCACCACCTGGAAACTGGCTCTGCGAAAAGGCAGCTCTTGGAACTTCCTATAGCTCAGGGAAGAAGGGAGCAAGAAAGGAAGCAAGAACAGAGGAAGAGAGGCAAGCACAGAAGAAAGGAATATAGAGATGTGAAACTCAGGGGAGGCTGCAACACAGGTGACACAAATCACACCAGAATCCACCAAGACGCACAAGGCAGGAATGCTGGAAGCACAAGGGAGTCATGAAATGAAAGTCTGTTCCTCAGGCAACAGCTACCTCTAGAATGTGCAGTTTTTATGAATGGAGAAAGAATCCAAGCTAGGATTACTGAAGGCCAATTAGAGCTTAGGGTGGCGGTGTTGCGGTTTTGGCAGCAGAAGCCTGACGAGAAGTCTACCTCTTCATGGCTTGTGTCCCAGGAGGGCTAACAGGGCCAGGGCACTGCTGCAGGGCCAGAAGGCCCCATTTGGGGACTTTCGTTCCTGAATATTTGAGGAAAATAAATTTCACAGGAAAATTACATCAGACATATGATGTCACCTTAGCAAGTAGCCCACATGAACAGGGTTGTGTTAGCAATTCTGGGTTGGTACATGCCAAAAGAAGTAAACAAGAGGATTGAATGTCAGCTCTTCTTGACCCACAGCAAGGTATGAAAGACAAAGAGAAACTCCATTAAGGAAGACTCCCAATCAGTATGGCTGAGATCGGATTTGGTGGCAGTACAGGATCACATGGACATGCAGGACACACAGTGAGGGAGAGAGATGCAGCTCAGAAGAGCAATGCAATATCTCACAGTGCTGGAGTTTCCATCAGTATCCTTATGGGGACTGCAGAGTTTCTGAGTTTGCAGCAGGACAACTCTGGTCACTGTAGCACTTGAATTAAAGCTACTGTCCAAAGGCCTCCCTGAATATCTGGGCATTGCTTGTGTCTAGCATTATAAACACAAAGGAACACAGAGAGTAGAGGCTAATGGGGCACTTTTCACTTGGCCTCGCCTGTCTGGTGGCACCATCCTACCAAGGGCAGCACAAGACTATTTTTTCCTCCTTTGTTAACAGGATACTATAAATCATGGTCTTTCCTTTACTTAAGAGCAATGCATGATCCTTATTTCTGATTGAGGCTACACAAAACACGCCTTCTGAGACTCTTTTCCTATCCTTCAGCATCAGCTGACTCCACCAAGAGCTATTCCCCCCTCCCCCAGTAATCATTATCTTAGTTTGTACAGCCCAGGCCCCTGGAAAGTATTAATGTGTTTGCTTATTAGCCTCTATTATTAGCAGGGTTTTTTAAAAGCCACCTGCTCAACTTCCACAGCTTATACATCTGATAAAAATATATATATACAAGCTTGCGGGGAGTTAAGTACAGAAAATCTGGCAGCCTTTCTACATGTGCTCAGCCTTGGAGACAGACGCTAACCTGGGGATATGATCATTCTAGGAATGAATTACTTTGATCCACATGAGAATTATTATGATGGGATCAGAGGTGATTATTACAATGGCTCTTTGTCAAGATGTGGATTGGCCTGGTGAGGTTGCATTGCCTTGATATTGAGCTATTTAGCGCCATCTGTTGAGGGCTTCAGTTCAGAATCAGAAACTGGGATTGTATGTCAGCCTTTTTGGTTTCAAGTGACTTGTAATGCACACTTAGCACTCCCCCTTAGAGGGATACAGCTGCAGAAAGTGAATATGAATTTGACTGGGGTGGGATGTACAGCTGTTATGGTAAGTCTGAATAAATAATGAAGTCCTTATCCACTTTCTGACTAGCAAAGTTCACATTAGGAGCCATATCACTCTACCACTTAATGATACTTGGAAGTAATCCACGTTAAAACACATCACCTTCACCTGATGAGCTGTGGAGCATCAAGTCTCCCAGTGCAAGTTATTTCTGAGACTGGGAAAGCATCTTCAGTACAATCACAGCAGACCAGAATTTGAATTGTTAGTAGATTAACATTAAACCAAGCAGTTGACAGTCCATCTTTCTTTCTGTTTTTGAAAACGAATATGATTTAGGCTTACAAGGTTAATTTTCCCAGGGGTCATTTCGTAGAAAAAGAGCTAGGGGAACTCATTAGCATAACTCATTAGCATATGCCACACCCCCTGACATCAGGAGCCCGGTGGTGGACCTGCAAGGCCAGCGGGAGTGTGAGGAAGCCCTGCCAAGGCCCTCCCTGGCCCCAGGCAGCCAGGGGTGGGGAGAGGCGGGGAGGAAGCAACTTACCTTCCCTCTTCTCCTGCGTCCTCCTGGCTGAATCAGGGCTGGAAGCGGGGTGGCCGAAAGCAGGGGGCGGGGCTTTGTCATGTGCCCCACCCCCCTGCACCTAACCCTCTGAATTTTCCTATATACAAGGGGCATAGCTGATGTGATTATTAGGACCGCTTGAACAACTCCTATAAAAATCCTTCATTTTTAGAATTTGGCCAGTTAAATTCTCCACTGGAAAACATGATCCTTAGGAAAATGTTTGAAGATCAAAATGCAATTTCCCAATAAACTATAACAACATGGAATGATACTTGTCGTTGAATGGTAGCACTTCTGAAACCAATAGCATATAACACAGAGACAGGAATGGATCATCACAATGGCCTTTGGAATCAGTTGAGGATTTTTGCTGTTATTATAAGTGGGGCTGGGAAGAAGACGGGAACATGAAACATGTGCAATAGCATAGAAGAATGGTACAATGGGAACAATCGGGTTTGGGAGGGGAGGGGAAGGTTCAGCAGCAGCCCACTCATGTTAAAGCAAATCCATAGCTAAATATTTTTAATTGAACTGATATTATTATACATTTATTCAAATATTTGCATGCCAATTTTCCCCACACAGTGGACCCAGGTATTACGACTACTAGGCAAAGGTCTGTGAAATGTCATTAGTAAAATAGAGAGCATGTTACACAGTGGAGAAGGCTCCAGGCTTTCCGCTACCTATTACTATATTCTTATTCCCCACAGCCATGCTTATTTCAGCCCCTACGCCCAACTCCCCTGTTCAGTCCCATGAAGCATCACTGCCAAGGAGATATCCCAGCTACATGATTCCTAGGTAACTTTCAAGTAACTTTCAGTGTTGTGTCTTGTTTGCAAAGTTTTTCTCTGCCTCGAAGAGATAATAAGAACGGATTTTTAAATTAAAATCCTACTTTTATGCAAGTATTGCCTGGGCAGGAGCCCAAGATCTCGTGCAAGACTGCCTTGTTATTTTCTCTCACTTATTTAAAAAATGTCTACAACAGCATGAAACTTCAAATTGTCATGTGGATTTTGTTCTTTTTTAAACACTAAAAAGCAAATGACAAAGTATGTCACAGTTAATGATTGATATATGATATCCAACAGTAAATATGTGATATCCATCAGGTCCACGTTGGGGACCCTACGTTGGATGAAAAAGTGGCATAAAAATGGTTTAAATAAATATTACACAGTTTTACCCATAATATTCATAGTCCTGGACTGTGAGTGGTTGCCTGAGAGAGAGAGAGAGAGAGAGAGAGAGAGAGAGAGAGAGAGATTCATTTTTGTTGGTGACTGTGGGAGCAATTCCAAGTAGGTCTCCTCAGAAGTAACTCCCACTTTATTCAATAGGACTTACAGCAGCCTTTGTCCTCAAGAACTGGAGTGCTTAAATAGTCTCTCTAAGTTCCACCCATTCACCCAAGTCCTTCCTACCTGTTCTGCCTGAGTTCTGGCCCCTCATCTTTTATCTTCCCTCTCCTGCCAACTACATTCTCTTTTCTCTGTATATAAATGCTTTGTCTAAATCAATGTAAACATGGATGTTTCTCTAACTACACTTTTCTGTCAAAGCGCTGTGAATTTTGAAATCATCCATAAGAAGCCACATCTAATTAAACCAGGGTGAAACACAAAAAGGAATTATCCTTATACTAATAGCCAAGTTGCCCCCGTGAGTGCGGATATCTAAATCCGCGCTCTGGGGGCAGCTGGGGGGCAGGGAGAGGTTTGTGCACACGTGGGGCAGTTCCCACGTGTGCACAAAAATGCTAAATGTTGCAAAAAATTTTGGGGGGATGTTTAAATCCCCCCGAAAGTGCCAGAGCGTTCCGTGCGCATGTGCACGGAACGCTCTACGAAGGCCGCCGCCGCCGCTTGCGAGGGGAACAGCGAGCGGTGAGCGGGGGGGAGGCAGAACGGAGAGGGGCAGCCCAAGACCGGCTCGCCCCTCACCCCACGTACCTGCTTGCTCTGGATGATCCCGCCGAGCGGCAAGGTGGCCGAGCCCCTGCCGGGCCCTCCTCCTCCTGCCGCGCCGCCACCGCCACCGCCACTGCCTCCTGCGCTGAGCGCCCTGCCTGGCCTGATGCCGCCGACGCTCCGGCTCCCCTCAGCCG
>NW_015172562.1:206675-221813 GCF_001447785.1 Gekko japonicus | reverse complement strand
GAGGGCCCGGGGGGGGAAGGCAGAGAGAGCAGCGCCGATCACCTACTCCTGCTGCTTGCTCCCCCCCCCCACGAGTATCGCGGGTCCCCCTCTTGTACAAATTCTAAGACTGTTTTGTCAAGCGATAGACAACAATTGGGCCTTTCCAGAGGTAAAAAAATCTAGATGCTGATCAAATCCTCAGTAAACAAAAGAAGAACTGCAAAAAGACACTGCTGAAGATAAACCAGATGCCATACTCATATCCATTTCTAGGTTTCCTTTATCAAAGGGCTGATTCTATTAACCAAATACAGAGAAAAAGTCCTGAAAGAGGAATCCATATGGATGAAGTGGACAGAATCCCAGTGAAAATGGAACTGGCTAGTGTCTGAACCTTCTCACAGGGTATTAATTCAGGCAGATGAAACCCTTCCACATTCTGCTTTTCTTCAGTTTCCTCTAGAAAGTCATGCAACCGTGGAAATATTTTACTGTTTTGTTTCGCATCCTTTGTCAAGAGGGTTGCCAGATGAAAATTTCGTAACCAACAGTTTCGGCGTATGCTCTGTATTGCCCTGTGAATAGAAAAGGTTTGGAAATAAGGCCCATCCATTATAGTCTCTGGGGCTGTTACATGCTGGATTTTTATTTTTATTTTTTTGCCATCAAGTCACAGCTGATTTACAGTGACCCTGTACGGTTTTCAAGGCAAGAGACATTCAGAGGTAGTTTGCTATTGCCTGCCTCTGCCTCACGACCCTGGTATTCCATGGAGGTCTCCCATCAAAATACTTGCCAGGGCCGACCCAGGTTAGGTTCCAAGATCTAATGAGACTGGACTAGCCTGGGCTACCCAGGTCAGGACGCATGCTGGACTAAAACATTCTTTCAGAAATTATGACAGATATAACACCAAAATGGTCTAGTTAATAATGGAACCACACAAGAACGACCCTGGTATTCCATGGAGGTCTCCCATCAAAATACTTGCCAGGGCCAACCCAGGTTAGGTTCCAAGAGCTAATGAGACTGGACTAGCCTGGGCTACCCAGGTCAGGACGCATGCTGGACTAAGGGACATAATTTGGGATATCCGGCAACTCCACTGGCATGTGACCTGCCTTTTAGCTTGTACTTAATAGAACAGCAATGTTAGTACCCATTTTTTCTTCTTCTCTCTTTTGGTGATTTTTGAGGAAAATTAGGAAAGCAAATGGAAAACATTCTTTCAGAAATTATGACAGATATAACACCAAAATGGTCTAGTTAAAATGGAACCACACAAGGATTTATCCAAACAACCAAAGAGGAGTAAGTGGATTCCTTCTGGGGTGGACACTATGATCCCACCTTACAGTTTCATGGCTCTACAGGACACAGCTAAGCATACAGTAACTGGCAGTTTTATTTACATTTTAAAAGGTTTCCATTAGAACTAAATATACTGCAACAAATACAGATAATGAAATCATTCTTCTAGAACCAACATCCAAACTTAAGGGAGTTTTCCCACACAGTGAGAAATGCATTCAATATTTGACAGTTTCTTCTTCAGTGGCACAGAGGATTTATCCTCTGGTTACAGTAACATCTGAACGGAACAGAACTGCTGTCAGTTCTAGCCCGTGCTGGTGTGAGCTACCAGCCTTGTCCCCAGCTCGCCGTCCACCCAGCGGTTTGAAAGCTTCAGCGAGTAGATAAAATGGGTGCCACTCCTTAGAGAGGGTGGGCACATTAAACCCTCCAGTGGGGGGAGGTGTTAGCCGGCGAAATGGAATGTCCAGCTCAGAAGTTCGGAAAGATCTCCTCGGCATCAAGAAACCTGCGATGGGCCGATATGGCCAGGCGGTGGCAGTGTGGCGCTGCAACTTGAAGCAGTCCTGGAAAAAGCTGACGTCATCAAGCCAAGCCGAGTGAATGCCGTCTGGAACACGTCTAAGCCTACAGCTGAACAAAATCCCCGTCGGCTGCAAACGTGTGCGACTTAAAAGATTTATATGTTGTCCTCCTTTACCCCTATGAATCATTGTTAGTCCCGTGTGAATATGTGTAACTGTAAATCGCTCGGAGCCAGCAGCTCTGCAGGATTGAGTGATTAATAAATCGAAATATATTATTATTATTATATTATTCATCTTTTTGCCTTTCTAGGTTTGTTTAAATGTATCTTTAAGAAGCCCATTTTCTCTATTTTACTGTCTAGTAAACAAATTATGTGTACAATGCACAACATTCTTCTTTGTACAGAGTGCAGAAGTGATTCTCCAGAGTGCAGAAGTGATTTTCAGATTCAGTCCTTTAACATTCCTGAAAGGGAGCCTTAGAAACATAGAACTATAGAGCTGGAAGGGATCCCAAGGGTCATCTAGTCGAACCCACACCCCCCCCCCCCCCCGCTGTATGCCCAGAGTAAAACATAAAACGTCCAGGATCCCTGGGCCAATCTGGCCTGGAGGAAAATTCTTTCCTGACCCTTCCATCTCCAACACATAGGAAAGCACATGGGCAAACATCCAAATGTAATCCTTAGCAACTCCATAATAAGCATCCTACCCATGGTTTAGGCCAAATGTTCTCACTTGTAATTTAAGCTTCTTACTTCTTGCTCCATCATCTTCAAAATCAACAAACATTTTCCATCTTGTGCCAGACACCTTTTAAAATGCCACAAAACTTCCATAAGCCCTTCCTGACTTTGGTTTCTATGAGCTATTTGTGCCCACCTTCCAGACTATCATCCTTGTCACTTTCCTTTAAACTGTTTCTAATTTGGCAAAGTTATTGCCAGGGAGGAACACAAATGCATAATACTCAAATGAGGCTTCATTGTCTTTCACATCTCAGATGCTCTGTACATCATAGCTCGCTCCTCATGTTCTTCATATCTCTCTTATCCCTTTTGCTCTTCTCTAGCCTGCAGGATTGCCTGTTTCTTCCTTTCCTGCATCTGTGTCTGGCAGCACCACTCCTTATGGTGGTTCTGGTCCCCGGGAGCATCTGCCATTTCCTCCCCTATCAGAGGCAGCACAGTTGGTTTCTTCTTCCTGGCTTCCAGCTGCTTTAATAGGCCTTTTGATGGCCACCTGTAAAATAGAGGGAAGCAAGAAGGCAGGGGAGAACCAGAACAGTGTGAACAACCAGATGTCTATAGACCACCAGTGAGATCCCCATGGAATAGCCTGATTGTGCTTTCAGAAGCCCCAGTAGCCTAGACCATCCTGCTTGCAGAGGGAGCAGGTGGGTTATCTTAGCGCTCATGCATCTGATCTTAGTCCTGTTTAGGATATCATCTGCTCTACTGACCTCAGTAATGGACTAGTTACTTGTTCCTGTCTCTGAGTGGATTATTTCCTCTACATACATACAATTTATATATGCATTATGCTTGACAAATTATGATTGCTGGGGAGTTCAGATAGTTTTTCCTTGGAAGCTCTCTCTTATTTTATTTACTTATTTATTTTTATATCCCTCCCTCCCCCACGAATGGGCTCAGGGTGGGCCTTACCAGGGCCTGTGGAGAAAGGCTTTTCACAGATAAGAATCTGTTTAGGAAGATCTTCCCAGGCAACAGAACAAAATGTGATAGGATTGGATCTATTGATCTGCAGCTGCTAGGATCTTGGGTCTTTCCTGTGTGTCTCCCCCTCAAGGAAAGTTTATTCACAGAATTGCAGGAGCTATGATGATGCAACGGGCAGAAAAGGTGATTTTGTCATTTGTCCCTTCCCCCCCCCCCTGCAGCCTCCCAGTCTGCATGGTTGTAGTTCCACATGGGTCCCCAAATCCCAGGGATAGACTTTCCTGGTGTCATAAAAGACTGATGTGGGGAGGGGAGCAGAGAAAAGATCCATGACCATCAGCAGCTTTCACTGATGGATCACTGGACACACCCCAGATAGGTTTATTATTTCAGATAGAGAAGACGGGTTTTTGTCCACTCTCTGAATACTGGCTGGGCACCAGCCAAGGAAATGAAGCTGGTGGGTGTGTGCATTTAGCAGAAAAGGAGAGCTTCAAGGGCATCCCCACAGACTTTGACCTCTGCGAAATAATGGCTCGTTGAAACTTGCCCACTCTGATAACTCACAGCAAGTGAAACGGCCTGGAAGCTGCTATTATCACCCTTGTCACTGAAAGTCAGTGTTTTTCATGGCAAAGGGCCAACACCTGATTTTCTTCTAAAGGTGTTAAAAAGAATGATCAACTGTTCTGGTTCAACTGAATCTATTTGCGAGTCCTCATTTAATTCCTCAAGAACCTGGCCTTTTCTGGCCTTCTCAAAACATCTTTCAAAGCCAAGCCAGTAAAAAGTTTATAAAACACCGTTAGTGGTTTTAGCATATGAAAGCAAAAGCATATGTAGAATGAATGAAATGGGTTCTGTCAAATCACAAACAGAAGATCCCGTCTTTGAAGTATCTAGAGATTTCAACCAATCCACTCTTCCTTCACTGTTTATATCTTTAAAATTTATGTCCTGGCAGGGGTGGGATTTCACTCAAATCCCATGGTAAATTTCCAGAAAAGCAGGCCTGGTATCAATCCTAGCCATTTTAGACTGTTAATATGAATATCAGTTCAGAAAAGAGAATGTTATTTCCTGTGTGATTGGCTTCACTTTCAACACTGCTAGCAATGTTGCTTCCTTAACTCTCTTGGATGTTCACTAGTCTTTAAAGCAGTAGCAAAAATGATACTAAGCACTAATTATCTGTGAGCTTTCAGATATACGAATCTCAACACAATGCCATTTCCAATCAAATCCTGGGCACATTCCTAGCATTTGTTGAAATGGAAGTGAGGGCTTAGGGGGTCAGCTGGTCCCCTCCCTACAGTACTGTGTCAAAGTAAATTTCCCTATGCTTAGGTGAATGCTCAGCAATAAGCGAAAGGTGATTACATTCAATGGAAAGCTAGACACAAGTGAGACACGATCTGTCTGGAAAGAGGGGTGTCTGATATTACCAGAGAATCAACTCATTCTTTCTGTTGTCATCTAAGTAAAATGAACGTATTTTTCAATGTGAGCCAATCACAGCTGGTGTCACTTGGGTGGACCCAAAAGTGCCACGCATTCACATGGGGTGCAGGGAGTTATAGGGCCTTTTGCCTATGTGTCAGCTTGAAAGAAAGTAGCTAAAGTATAAAAAGGAGAGTCTTGGAGATTATGGGTCATGTTCGGGGCTAGATGTAAAGAAGACCCTGGAACCAGAATGAACAGCAGGCAATTCATTCCCTTCCTATTCTTTGCTTACAGAGCTCATCTTTCACTTAGAGAATAGCACAGATATTGCAAAATTTTAAGCAATGGAGTGTTGACAAGAGGCTCCATCAAAAAGGCCCTTCTGCCAAACACAGGCACTGCATACTCTCTGGAAACATAAATAGCTCAGTTGTGCCTTTCTTTAGATTCTGGGGTATGTATAAGGGTGCAGACAAATTCACTTTATTGTTTAAGCCATCGAACTGATGTGGAAGTGCAATTGCCAGGTTATATAAAGATACAGAATTCCCTATCCAGCACTGAGATCAATATGGGAAGTGGATGTGGAACTGGAGCCTGTGTTTTGAACATGAATCGTATAATTGTATCCTGAATAGGGACACCAACTCTAATTCAAATACCTTCAAAGGACATTGTTGTGTTTCATGTATTGGGCCGCCCACCCCCTTGAAAATAAGTGAGGAGGAGGGTGAGCTTCTCTCAGAAATACACAGTGTTGTTCTGAAACTATACAGCTACCTTCTTTCTTATCTCTTAGTCTTCTTCTGTATTTTCCATTTTTCTCCCTCTCTTTGAAAACGGGGGTGGGAGTGGAGCTGGGTTTTTAAACATGAAAACAAAATATTGTGTTCATGACATTTCATTCTAATATTTCAATATTTCATGTATTTATTTATTGAATTTCCACCCCAGCCTCCCAGCCAAGGCTGGCTCAGGGCGGCTGACATAAAATTAGACAGGTAAATTACGATTGAAACATAAATTACGATTGAAACAATTCTAAAACCATATAATCCTTCTGATGTAGTAAAGTGCTAATTTGATGATGCTGGCCTTTATTTGACGCTCCCAGCTCACATTTGGCACCTAGATCTTCCTTTTTTGGTCATCCTTCAGACAGCTGGCCCAGGCAGTTGATGGGAATTCCAGGGGGCCAGGGCTTTCTATCTTCTGCTGTTAGTTGATAGTTGATTATGGTGATTGATGGTGGTGGTGGTGGCTCCCAAAAGCGTGGTGGAAGAATTCCATTTTACAGGCCCTGTGGAACTGTAAGAGGTCCCACAGGGCCCTGATCTCTTCTGGGAGCTCATTCCACCAGGACAGAGCCACCACTGAGAAAGCCCTGGCCCTGGTTGTACACAGCCTGGCCTCCTTGAGACCCGGGAGGGCCAGTTGGTTCTGAGCCCCTGATTGCAGTGCTCTCTGGGGAATGTGCAGGGAAAGACGGTCCCTCAGGTATGTAGGCCCCTGACCATGAAGGGCTTTAAAGTTTAAAACCAGCACCTTGAAATGAATCTGGTATGCTATTGGCAGCCAGTGCAATGCCTTTAGCACAGGCTGGATGTGCTCCCGTATAGAGAGTCCCATCAAAAGCCTGGCCGCTTTCGGAATATTCGTTGGAATTATCATATTGTAAGTAAACACACAAACGTACCAGTGAAATGCTGGGTGAATTAAAACAAAGGCTTCCATTTGTTCAGCATATGAACAGGAAACTAAAAATAAACAAATAACCCCGGAACCTGATTGTCAAAGAAGTAAGATTCAATGTCCACTAGAAATTTCACAAAAGAGTTTCTAGATTATTTTTTCACTATGTGTCTGATCCACACCCCTGGCTGAGAAATGAGTGAGGGATGCTATCTTGGTGACTTCCCAAATTCCATACCAAAAAAACAGTTGGGACTGGATATCTGAGGTAATTCTGAACCATATCTTAAAAGCCCTGAGCTGGATGGCCAAGGCTAGCCCGATCTCATCAGATCTCAGAAGCTAAGTGGGGGTGGCTCTGGTTAGTATTTGGATGGGAGACCACCAAAGAAATCCAGGGTTGCTACGTAGAGGCAGGCAATGGTAAACCACCTCTGATTGTCTCTTACCTTGAAAATCCTACAGGTCACCATAAGTTGGCTGCAATTTGACAGCACTTTCCACCACCACCATGCTAAGCAGAGATGACCTGATCTGTATTCTACCATCTTGTGCAGATCAAAGATGCCCAAATCAACAAAGGTTCTTAATGCTGAGATCTAGCTGAGGATTCTGCTGTCACAAGCAAAACCTTTCTTTATGAACAGTCAACATGCACTGAGCAGAGCTTATAGCTAACCCTTTATGTTTCCTTTCCAGCCTTGAGTCATTTAGCCGTATCACTGGCCTTTGTGCATGAAATGAAGTCAAAAAAGGTAGAATACAGTCTCAAATTCCAAGGCAAAAAAATCTTAAAATAACCAAAAGCGTTTCAAAGACAAAGAAAGAAAGAAGCAATAAAGTCATAGCATAGAGAGCAAGGAAAAATAAAACCAAGAGTTCATAGCTGGGGTGGGGGGGAGTTAGGTAGGAGCTGAACCATAAAGAAATTACTTTTTAACTGTAACATAAACCAAGGCAAAGAGATTAGTTTGCAGCTCTGGTGACCTCCAGGTCAAATGGCATCTCAGACTATAAGAAAGCAGGATAGCAAGCACCACAGGTGTCTGCTCGCCCCATGCGGGCCTATCCGCCCTTGCTGTTGTGAGGTCAGCATTGCAGTGGTTTGCCCAATAGGCTCAGATGGTAATGACATCTCCAGGAATTGTGGCAGCCACCAGATCATGTGTCCAAAGTAGGATTTTCATCCAGGTCCAAGAGCGAGCAATGATATGTTCTCTGATGCCGCTGAAGCAGGCGTCTTCCCCTAGGAATCCACCATGAGTGAGCTCTCATACACAGTACACGAATCTCACACGCGGCACATTGGGTGAAACACACACAAGCCAGTCAGACCATGGACTCCCCCACACTCCCATCCCGGACTCATACTGAGAGGAGAGCTACAATTTCTTGTAGGCTGTTGGTATTTGTCCCTGTGTTTTAGCAGCACCTTTATGAAAACGCTGTTTGGGGGCTCCTCCCCAAGCTTGATAGCGTGAAGATGGAAGGCTTGGGGCAGGGGGCTGATGGAGCACACTTTTGGAGTAAGGTATCTGTTTGGCAAAAAATAGCATCTGGCTTCTGTATGTTTTTCTCTGGAGATTTTTTCCTGTGGCTGTAGGCATAACTGCTTAGATTCCCTGCCTCTTGTGTTACACTTCAAGGAAGGATGTGGGATAAGCCTTCATTGTCATAGGGAAGCCCTCAGGTCTCCACTCAATTCCAAAATAGCTTGCCATGAGGAGTTATACAAATGTGTATCTTAAAACGTTTAAGAAAGGCAGATCCCCAAGGATACATCCACAATTTCCCTTTCTTTTCTTTTCTTTTCTTTTTTTTTTGGTTCAGCACTTTAAACGCTCAACTGGTAGCACAGGAAAAATTCCTGGAGAAAGCAACACTGTCTGATATGTTGAAATCAGCTATGTCAGTAGATGACTTTGGTGGAGGGATTGCAGGGGTCATGTACCCCCTGATTACACCTCGGATCTTTATCTGAGTTGCCCCGTGGAAAGAGGGAAGTGGTTATTGCAGAAGTGCTCTTACAAGTTGTACATCAGCTCAAGCTAACACAGTGTTTCAATCTTTTGATGTGCCTGAGGCACAGGGCTACTACCAAAAGCCTTTCTTTTACACCCAGCCAATTCCAGAAGCAGAGTCATATCAAATATCTATTCCAGCTCAGAACTCTTTAGCTGCCCAGCTGCTATTTCTCTCTACCTATTTAATGCTTCTCTTCTTCATAGGAGCTCAGGTTGCCTCATTTTGCCTCACAACCATCCAGCGAAGTAGGCTAGGCAGAGGGAGAGAGAGATGAGCCCAGTTGGGTTGCCAGCCTCCAGGTGGGGCCTGGAGATCTCCTGCTTTTACAACTGATCTCCAGCTGACAGAGATCAACTCCCCTGGAGAAAATGGCTACTTTGAAGGGTGGACTCTATGGCATTGTACTATGTTGATGCCCCTCCCCTCCCCTCCCCAAACCCAGTCCTTTCCCAGATCAACCCCCAAAGTCTCCAGGTATTTTCCAGCCCAGAGCTAGCAACCCTAGAGCCCAGTCACCTGGTAAGTTTTATGGCAGAGTCTGGATTTGAACCTGGGTCTCCTAGTCCAACCCTCTACCCACTACATGATGCCGATTCTCCTTTCTGGGTATAAATCTCTTCCAGTGGGAAACCAAGCCAAACAGATCAGACTATTTCCAATCAAAAATGTAGTCCTTGATTCCCAAGGCAAAGCATGTAGAAATAACAGTGGCACTGAATTTTTGCCTGGAAAAAGTATATATTTGAGGTAAATATGGTACTCTTGGAGAGGGCAACCACCCCAACCACCTATTTTTCCTACCTTTTTGTGCCTTGCATCCACCGATTCCCCTTCTTTGCTGCTGGCTTGTTCTTTATTTCATCCCTCAGCAAGCTGCTCCAATCATTTATTTATTTCAAATAATCTGATGACTCAGTGGTCTTGGACAATATAAATATGCTAACACCACCGTCTAATTTCACCCTCATATTGAAGCCACTGCAGCCAAACATTTTGCACAGCCAGCATTATACCAAAATCAGTATCAGCTAGCAAAAAAAAAGGGCCAGGAAAGCAGAAAGAAGCACCAGAAACAATCATTGGTTGAATTAGGGATGCCAGCCTCCAGGTGGTACAGATCCCCCAGAATTACAGCTCATCTCTAGACTACAGAGATCAGTTCCCTTGGAGAAAGTGGCAGCTTCAGAGGCTGGCATCTATGGCACTGTACCTCGCTGAGGTCTCTGTCCTCTCCAGGCCCCAACCCCAAATCGCCAGGAGTTTCCCAATCTGGTGCTAGCAACCTGACCCAATCTCACTGGTGGCTAGGGGAGTCCTGGCTACCCTAGGTTGAATCCAGAAATCTCTCAAAGGGGTCCCTAGCATGCAATCAAAGAAGTTATCAGCCAAGGTTTCAGTTACTCTAGATCCACAGGGACATAGGCTATCTAAATAAGCTACTCCACAGTGGAAGGAACAACAGTTAATATAGCCAAAAGAAAAAACCCTCTGATAATCAGGGATGGTCAACTGATTAAAAATAAGGTGGAAGCACAGAAGGAGGCAGAATGCCAAGAAATGACATAAAGCATCCTCTACAAGCCTTAGTAAGGACCAGCTGATGATCTGAGGCCTCCATTGCTCTGTCTAGAGATAGCCTTACAGTCTGAGGGCCAATAGATGTATTCCAATCATTCAGGAAACATATAATGGATGTGGTGGTGTCACAGAAGGCAGTGGTTTCCTTGCCACGACGTATTTGGCAAGGCATGGCATATTGGGCCAGTTGCCTTTGCAAAAGAAATGTGTGATGTGGGGTGGGGTGGGGTGGGGTGGGGCAGAGTTGGGGGAGGGGAAGGACCTCAGCAGAATTTTATGCCACAGAGTCCACCCTCCAGAGCAGCCATTTTTTCCAGGGAAACTGATCTCTTTCATCCGGAGATCAGTTGTAATTCCAGGAGATGTCCAGGTCCCACCAGGAGGTTGGCAACGCTCATCCCACCTACCCCTCTCACTCCTCTTGGTAAGGGCTAGGCAAAGATTTCCAGAAGAGGAGAAATTTCTCCTAGCAGGCCTGGTTTAACTGTTGCTTAAAACACACCTAAATAAACAATACCGTTAACAATATAAAATATAAAGGAAATAGGCAAACAATAACAGCAAATAAAGTAGGAAAGAGGAGAGGAGGAGAAAATCCCTTTTGCCCTGGGCCACTCAAGGTCATATACTCTTACAGTGCAATCCTACACAGAATTACTCCAGTCTAATCCCATAAATTTCAATGGGTTTCGGCTGGAATGACTATGCATAGGAATGCATTGTTAATGTTTCCTTTGCCTGCAGGAAAGGGGCACTTTGGGGAATATTTCAGTCCTTTGATTGAATATTATTAACATAGCTGCTGAGGTAGGGAGATCTGAGCAGCAGTCTTTGGCCATGAAAATGGTTTCACATTGTTTTGGCAGCCGTTCTGTTGGTTCTGGATTTTCCACTTGCCATGTACTCGGCACACCCCAGTGCTGTTTAGTTTTCCCTTTAGTTTGTTCTGTTTACTTTCCAGTTTGAGAAGAGTGCCTTTTTACCTGCACAAATGGCTATCTGTAATACTGGACCTGACTGAAGGTCCAAAACTCACATCGTATCAGAAGCAGAGAAAAGAGCTTACCGGAGCTCTTGAGAATTTCCATCAGACCCCTGGCCAGGACAATTTTAGACCAAATATGTTCCAAACAGTCAAGAAAAAATGACCATCACTTCGTTGATCACTGTAATTCCTTTTAGGAGAAATGTCTCAGTAAGTAGTTCGTGTGTGGCACAGAAAGGGAAAGCACACACTGCAGAAGGAGGTGTGGGAGGGATTTTAAAACAAAAAAACAGAAGCAGTCATGAAGTTGCAGAAATTTGGGGAGCTTCTATTGCTCCTTGGATCTCAAAAATGCTTATTTATACATGTCGAGAAAAACCTCTTTCTTGAACTGCCAACCTGAAAAGGGTTCTTATATTTCTTAATATCTTTATTACCTGCCAAATGAAAGAGTCCAGTTTTCACAAAACCTCTTCAGCTCATGGTGTGGCCTGGGATAAGCAAAAGGGAAACTATGAAAACAAAGGCACGTTCATCTGTAGTGAAATTATCACCTACCACAGTGGAGCTTTGGGAAGTTTGTGTTGAAGGAATTTACACTAAATCCATAAGTTTTGGCTTGAGTAGTTCGAAGGAAGAAATGTTCTTTGAACCTCTGCTCAGATACTACACTTCGTTCCCGGCCTCCACATGCAGGAGAATAAGGTGATAGAATTTTGAGGCGGCAAAACAGACTATATCACTTCAAGCTGGAGGGGGAGGAAAGGTTCTGATCCACTCTGCTTCTTGCTGGGCTCTTTTTTCCATTTGCAAGAAACTTTTTACACATAGGATAGGGCTGTCATATGACCCAGTGTGGATTTTTGTCTGTATTCTGGGCATACTACCCAGTTCCTGTTAGGGCCATTAGCTGACTCAGATTCCCAGCCTTTTATTTAACAAAGCAAGTCTCTAGCACAGGAGTCCCCAACCTTGTACCTCTGGGCATTTTTGGAATTTTGAGAACAAGTAATGGGTGCACTCCAGTAAAATGATTGCAAGGGGAACCAATCACAGAATGGCTACCATGGGAGTGAGGTCCAATCACAAAATGCTGGGAGGTTCCACAAAGCATTACAAGGTTCCGTGCCAAGCCTCATTCTGTGATGGATGCCATGGTTTTCAAAAGGGCGCTCCCTGTAGACACAATGGTAATGACCCCTAGGCTCTTTGGAAGCATCTCCTGCTCCAATGATGCGGATGAAAGCCAGGACTACCTCTCTGCTTTGGAGAAGAAGCAAGTGAGTAACAGAAAATGCACTAGTGGGCATCATGGGACCTGTGGGTTCCATGATGGGGATCACTGCCCTAGCAGAGATATGGGGCACAGGTCAGTGCAGGGCATTGCTGGCCTGCTGGCATTGATACAGTTGCATGGTGCTGATCTAGCAGCCCCATGGCCTCTGCTCCTTTCAAGTACTTGCCATAATAAGGACCTCACATCTCTCTCCTTCTGTCGCTGCTCAAAGCCAGGGGACTCCTGCTTCCCAGGGCATCATTTCACCAGCCTATGCTATTCTACCTCTGAAGGATTCAGCCCACAAAGTACACATGGAAGGGGGACATGTGACCCAACCAACTACCAACTCACACATAATAGGTAGCTTCTGGTGTAGTTAATAAGCCTTTGTGGTTTGGCCCCCACAAGTGACACCCAGTGAAGCAAAGTGAACAGCAGGACAATGCCAGTGCAGTGGCATCAAAGCCACCTACATTTGTTTCAGCTGTGCAGTAAGAGGGAGAGGGGAAGCCAGTTTTAGCTCCAGATACATGCCACAAACTGTGATGCAGAATTCTGCCATTAGCAGGCAGAGGAGAGCAGAGCACCATTCCTCTGCAGTGGATATGTCACATCTGTAGCTGATAGTTATGTATAAGTAAGCATTATTTGCAAGTCACACAACTGCTATAGGAATATTGTTGCTGTTTCACATCAGCTCTGAACAGTGAGTGCAGAGCATTAAGATCTAGATTTTTTCAAAAGTCAGTTTAAAGCACTAGTACCTGCACTGGGCTGGGCTGGACTGGACTGGACTGGACAGGCAGTGTTATATAGTCATTACAACATTATACTAGGTTGTGGGAGCCCCAGCTTCGAATCCCTACTCCTCCATGGAAGCTTGCTGGGTGACCTTGGGCCAGTCACACACTCTCAGCCTAACCTGCCTCACAGGGCTATTGTGAGAATAAAATGGAGGAGAAGAGAATGATGTAAATTGCTTTGGGTCCCCATTGGGAAGAAGGCAGGGTATAAAAGAAGTCAATAAATAAATGTATATTAAGACTGGAAGCAGTCATTTGGATTGCCACTTAAAACCAGCAGCCACCTGTCATTGCCTCCTCTTACCCTGTAACACACCATAGTAGAAAGGTGAGCCACCACCACAGGATGACACTGCACTGCTGATTTAACTACTTTCATTGCCAGAGATGGTGGCAAGAAAATCCTTCATAGTAGTACCAGATCTAACTGGAGAGAGAGGTGGTGGGAGCTGTTGCTTTCATTAGAACCCACACATCCTCCCAAATGTCTGGTGTGGACATATGAGTTTGGAACATCTTACCAAACATTATGCATTTTCGGCAGTGAGAGTGCTTAAGTGGCTCTGGGTTCAGTCATTTTGTAATGTGAATGTAAAACCTACCTGACCTAAAATGCTTATTCACATTAGAAATACTTTTTGTGTTCTGAATGGAATTTAGTCAAATGTAAATAGAAAGCATTTTATTCTGCTGCTCGTTTTGGCTAAAGAAGGATGGGCAATTTTTGCTGATTCCCTCCCTCATAAGAACATAAGAGAAGCCAATGTTGGATCAGGCCAATGGCCCATCCAGTCCAACACATTGCCACACAGTGTCCAAAAATACCAGGTGCCATCAGGAGGTCCGGCAGTGGGGCAAGGACACTAGAAGCCCTCCCACTGTTGCCCCCCCCCAAGCACCAAGAATACAGTGCATCACTTGCCCCAGACCGAGAGTTCCTATCTATATCTTCTGGCTAATAGCCACTGATGGACCTCTGCTCCATATGTTTATCTAATTCCCTCTTGAAGCCATCCATGCTTGTAGCTGCCAATACCTCCTGTGGCAGTGAATTCCATGTGTTAATCACTCTTTGGGTGAAGAAGTACTTCCTATTATCTGTTTTAGCCAGGGCTCTTTTTGTAGAAAAAGCCCAGCAGGAACTCATTAGCATAATAGGCCATACCCAACAGCAAAACACATTAGCATATTAGGCCACACCCTGACAGAACTACTCATTAGCACATTAGGCCACACCCCCATGTTACCAGAAGTGTGGTCATCCAGCCACACCCACCTTTTCCTTCTTATTCTGTATACCTTGTTTGTTGTCAAAACCTAGGGCTTTTTTTGTAGCAGGAACTCCTTTGCATGTTAGGCCACACACCCCTAATGTAGCTAACCCTAATGAGTTTCTGCTATTGGGTGTGGCCTATTATGCTAATGAGTTCCTGCTGGGTGTGGCCAACTCAGGAGCCAGCCGGAACTCCGTTCCTGTGCGTTCCTGCCCAAAAATAGCCCTGGTTCTAACCCAACTGCTCCGCAATTTCATTGAGTGCCCACGAGTTCTTGTATTGTGAGAAAGGGAGAAAAGTACTTCTTTCTCGACCTGCTCTATCCCAAGCATAATCTTATAAACCTCAACCATGTCACCCCTCAGCCATGGTTTCTCCAAGCTAAAGAGCCCCAAGCATTTTAACCTTTCTTCATAGGGAAAGTGTTCCAACCCTTTTATCATTCGAGTTGCCCTTTTCTGCACTTTTTCCAATGCTATAATATTCTTCTTTAGGTGTGGTGACCAGAACTGTACACCAAATGAGGTTGCACCATTGATTTAAACAGGGGCATT
>NW_015172562.1:185599-204770 GCF_001447785.1 Gekko japonicus | reverse complement strand
CTTGTTGTTCAGCATTGGAAAAACATCATACAAAACATCCAAGCTCTAACAGGTTATAACTTACCATACGATCCGGCATTGATTTTGCTCCACCTTTGGCCTGCAGATGGTGTACCTGAAATTAAGAAAAAACTAATCAACGTTCTGTTAATAGCTGCTAAAGTATTGTTAGCAAGTAAATGGAAAGCAGATTCCATCCCAACTATGCAACAATGGTTGCACAAAGTCTGGGATTTTTTCCTACAAGAGAAAATCTCATCCTGGACAAATACTACACATGTTGAGTATCACCAGCTTAACCCCATGGATAAATGGTACCCTGTATTAGAGAAAATGAACATAGACAAATTCGACTGGGAACAAATAAGAAAACCAAAATATGAAGGGCTACTGTTTGGTTGATGGTGCAATCTATTGACAACATGGGGTGATAAGTGGCTGCATCCACTGAGCCAATTAAGAGTATTTCTACATCGACTGAGGCTGTCACATTTGCTTCAATGCTGAACGCTCCTGCTCATCCACAAGTTTATCACTTGTATTGAGGAAACTCCCCAGATATCGTGAATGTGTCCCCCTCCCGATTTTATTTTTGCTGATATTTCGACTCATAGCTATTGATTGTATTTTAAATTTTAAATTTTAATTAATTTTTAAAAAATCAGTTGTAGGACGTCCTCTCTCGTCACCTCAATCTGACTCAGGTCTTTCAACACCCCTCCCAAAGTCAGCAATTCTGGAGTGGGCAAGCATTTCTCATCTTCCACAGTGAAGACAGAGGCAAAAAAATGCATTCAGGTTCTCAGCCATTTCCCTATCATCCTTCAGTACTCCTTCTACCCCTTGGTCATCCAAGGGCCCCACTGCCTCCCTGGCTGGTTTCCTGCTTCTAATGTATTTGAAGAAAGTTTTATTGTTGGTCTTTATGTTTTTCGCTATATGCTTCTCATATTCCCTTTTTGCCTGCCTGATCACAGACATGCATTTTATTTGCCACAGCCTGTGTTCCCTTCTATCAGCCTCACTGAGACTAGCTTTCCACCACTTAAAGGAATCCTTCTTACCTTTTACAGCTTCCATTACTTTGTTTGTTAACATGCAGGCTTTTTTCTATACCTATTTGTGCCTTTCCTAACCTGCGGTATATATTTTTTCTGAGCTTCTAGGATGGTAGTTTTAAATAGTCTCCAAGCTTCCCCAATGGTTTTGACCCTTTCTACTTTTTCTTTCAGTTTCCTCCCCACGTCCCCTCATATCAGAGAAGTTACCCCTTTTAAAGTTAAAAGTGGTGGTGTCAGTCTTTTTGGGCAACTCCCTATTTATACAAATGGTGAACTCAATAAAATTATGGTCACTATTCCCAAGTGGTGCGATCACATCTCTCATCAGGTCTTGGGCATTATTTAGGACCAAATCTAGGATCGCCTCTCCCCTGGAAGGTTCTGTGACCATCTGTTCCATACCACACAGTCAATCTCTTTTTCCTGACTTGAACACATATTGACCCAATCAATGTGTGGGTAGTTAAAATCACCTATTATGACACAGTTTTTTTGTCTAGCAGATATCTTTAATTCATCCATCATTTTATAATCCTTCTCTATCTTTTGATCTGGTAGGCGATAACAGACTCCCAGTGTAAAGCTTCCTTTTGGGCCCACTATTTCAACCCATAGCATTTCCAGAAGCGAATCCAGTTATCTTACCCTCTCAGTCTTACTGGACTGTATACCCTCTCTGACATACAGAGCCACCCCACAGCCAACCCTTCCCCCCTATCCTTCCGATATAATTTATAACTAGGAATCACCGTATCCCGCTGATTTTCGTCATCCCACCAAGTTTCTGAAATACCCACAATGTCTATTTTCCCCCCAACACCAAGCATTCCAACTCCACGATTTTACCTTGGACACTTCTAGCATTTGTATATAAACATCTATAGTTTCCCATGCATGTTAAGCCCACAACCTTCTTCTTGCTGCCTCGAGACCTTGCCAGGCAGTCCATATCATTAACCACAGCCTCAGTGGACAATTCTAATCCATTTCCTTGTAGAAAAATAACAGCTGCCCCTTCATCTCTTTCAGATGAGTCATCCCAAACCAGAGACTTTTTGTCTCCTGTCGGCTTTCCCCCAATATTCATTTTAAAAACTGCTCTGCCACCTTTTTGATTATAAGCACCAGCAGCCTGGTTCCTTCTTGGGACAAGTGGAAACCGTCTCTTTTGTACAGCTCCCTCTTGTTCCAAAAAGCATCCCAGTGCCTGAAAAACTTGAACCCTTCCCCCCTACACCATCGTCTCATCCACACATTGAGACTCCTGATCTGTGCCTGTCTCTTCGGCCCTGCATGTCAACCTCCACTTAGACCTCCGATTCTCAACCGCTGTTTTGTTATTCCAAAGGTTCCCCTGCACCCTAGTAGCAGCATTTCAGAGAGATCATCGGACTGCAACCAGACAGGACAGGGAGGGATGTTCTGTTCTGCTAATGGAACTGCTCTCTGCTACCATGAAAATGACCCGTAGGGTCCAACTCAAATAGTGCAAGAGGGGCTCAAAGCCAACTCAAGCTTTGTGTAGAACAATTCGGGCAAAGCCAACTCAAGCTTTGTGTAGAACAATTCGGGCAGTAGAAATTGCTCAGTTATTTGCACTTTTGACAAACAAGCCTTTCTTTTGATGTCTTGTGTTTTGAAACATATGAGCCAAGTAACTGATAAAGTTACACACTACTATTTTGGGTCTACAAATAATTCATCTTGTCATAATCAATCATTCTGATCATCATCCTGCTTTCTCTCAAGTTGTTATCACAGAAATTAGGGAGTAAATTAATCATATATGTAACATGGCCTTGAAGGTCATCAGGAAAGTTAAGCTCTGTCTGCCAAGGGGGGAAAGTAAACAGCCTACCTCTACCCTGGCTCTCCCCCATATAGCCAGCTCCATAGCTAAGAAATTTTTGGTGGGTCATTCCAACATTCCTAGTAGTGTGTGTGTGTGTGTGTGTGTGTGTGTGTGTGTGTTGTGTGTGTGTGTGAGAGAGAGAGAGAGAGAGAGAGAGAGAGAGAGAGAGAGAGAGAGAGAATTATAAGACAGGGTAAATATAAAACATGTCTCTTCTGGAATTACGTACTTTTCATTTCAAAATTGCACTGTGCACTTGGAAATTCTAGGGAAAGGTCAAAGTTATAACTCCAGTCCCTGCAATGATAGACCATTCTCAAACTGCAATAAGTAAGGGGATAAATTTGAAAATAGTGTCCCACTATATGCTGGAATTAGTATAGCCTGTTCCTCCCCAGACAACAAATATTTGTCAATCCAGACTGTGTAAAATGTAACTCTGCTAAAATGCTGGTGACATCACAGCTTAAAGGGAATCAAAAGATAAGGGATCAGCCTATCACAGACTTGCGCAGAGCTCTGCACTGCCTTTAGGGAGCTGGCCAGCACACCCTGACAAAAAACGAGCCAAAACAAATGTCAGACTGTCATAATGAGCCCCAGCAAAGGGCGATGACCTGGCCGGCCCCAGGAGACTTGGCAAGCAACTGGCAGCAAAACCGTAGGCCTCTGTTCTGTGGGAAATATGTGCACTTTCTAACCTCAAGGGGAGAGACTCTTTGGATAGCTGCTCTCTGGAATCAGTCGGCTGTGTATCTGCCACCCTTTGCACCTGGCCCATGTGGCTTGGAACAGGGTACGAAGCAATCAAGATGGAAGGATACATCTCAAGAAACCTATCCAGCAGTGGAAGTTTAAACCCCAGCATACTAAAGCTGTTCCTAGAGAAGCATTTGGGGCACAGTGGTAGAGCCTCTGCTTTGCACACTGGAGGTTCTGGGTTCAATACCCAACATCTAGTTATAGGGCCAGGAAGTAGGTGATATGAAAGACCTCTGAGGCCCTGGAGAGAGACTGCCAGTCAAAATACAAAATACCCCTTGAGAAACCAGTGGTCTGACTCAGAATAAGACAGCTTCATGTGTACAAATGCTACCATATTTGTACAAGTTTAGTGGTACAATTGGTTTCCAACAATCCTCTTACCAGCACCTCCATTTTATCCCCCTTGATAAACCACTGGTTACAATTCATGCCATGAATTTAAGGAGTATTTATATTCAAATGTTTTCTAACAAGCATTTTTAAATGTCAAATTTTATAAACATATTGGATTTAAAGTATGCAAAAACTCAATTCAATTCAGTTCAATAGACCTTTAATGGCATATACAATATTAAAATCAGAGACAGTAAATAACACAATCAGCTAAAAGTCTGAGATAATTATAAAATCATAAAATGGAGTTTCCCACGTTTTTCACTCTTATCACATCAACTAAAAAATTGGCCACTGCCACAGTAATCTCTACTGTTGTATATGCAAAAACTCTTAAAGTGATTAAAAACAAATATCTATCAATGCAAAATCCTTACATAATATCTAGCTTTGTAATCTCCTTGTATGTTTTTGAATATTCCAGGCAGTAATCAGACACATCAGTGGAGTGGGGAGAGAACGTGAAAACTCAAAATCCTTCAGTCATCAGGCTCAAGTCTCATGCTCAGTCTGAAAACTGTGTTAGCTGAGTTCAGACTGGCAGTTTGAAGCGTGAGGGAGTCGTGACAAAAAAGACCCGGAACAACTTGTTCCGGGTATTCCTGGTCACACTGCACCGACTGATACGGGAGCATACCAGGAGGAGCCGCAAGGGAGGATTTGCACTGTTGGCTCGGAGGCCAACTGTAAGCGGCTTTTTCTCACTCCAGCAACATCTACCTATACGCATCAGCAATTATCAATGCGGCTTGTTCGCGTGGCTTTTAGCGTGCACACATCCGGGAAGCGGGATCAACGCACTCTCCAGGGTTTGCTACCACTTTCACCTGGTATTTTTTAAACTCGGGAGGGAAGCGTTACAAGACGGGTTGAGTACGACTGGGGAACGCCTGTCAAATGTGCCTGTGTGAACGGCCCCTTTAATCCGTTTGTGAAACATTTCTGAAACATGCCTATATCGGGCCAAACTGCCAGTCTGAACTCGGCCTGTTGTGTATCTCTTCAGCATGTATCAGCCTGCTAAGAAAGACAAAGGCTGAACATTTGATTATAAACTCCATTCTACAGGTAATCATTACCATAGAAAGGAACAGGTTCCCTTGTTCTCAGCAGTCTGTAACTCCTAGTTTATGGAGGAAATAAGGATTGGTTCATACCACTCTTTCTGCGCATGGCATGTGTGGATTTCCTTTGACCACACAGAACAGATTTGCATTATGCTGCGGAAGGAAGCAACCACGTGAATGTTGATTCCATGGCACTTTCACACATGCTAAATAATGCAGTTTCAATCTACTTCAACAACCATTTGCAGGTGGATTTTGCCATTCACCCAGTAAAATCCTGTTGCAAAGTGGGTTGAAAGTGCACTATTTAGTGCATGTGAAAGCGCCACGTGCAGAAATCAGCCTTGATCAGAGGTATTAAAATATTATCGCTGCTTAAAAAATGGCCATTGGGATGACATGTGAAAAGACGACTTCTGTGCACGGCATCAACATACAAACAATAGTCTTCATGTGCAGCAGCACATGGATCTGACTATAAGGCATGGCCATGGTAAGTAGAAGCTGTTGTGAGAACAGCCACATTTCCCAAAGCAGCTTGATTTCTACATTAGTTTCCATGCTGACATTTAGCAGTTGCTCACAGAATACATATTCTGTTTGTTTCTGTTTGTTGTCACCATCTTATACTGCATCTTAGAGGTGTCAGCTAAGATAAACATCCGTTGGTTCACTTGGCCTCTGCTTACAAAATCTAAAGCCATAGCTGATAGAACTGGATGGGATGTGCAGAACCGTCTTCCTGAATATCTCCCAGATGAGTTATAATAACACAACACTGGCCCATGAGTACAATTCGCCATTGCAGACCCTATTTCAGTGTTTCATCCACCTATTACATCATTTTTTAATGTATGTGTGTGTGCGCACTTGCGTGCCTGCAACTCATGGCGACTTAGAATCATAGAATCACAGAGTTGGAAGGGGCCATACAGGCCATCTAGTCCAACCCCCTGCTCAATGCAGGATCAGCCTAGACTCTAGAGTATCCCTGATAAGTGTTTGTCCAGCCACTGCTTAAAGACTGCCAGTGAGGGGGAGCTCACCACCTCCCTAGGCAGCTGATTCCACTGTTGCACAACTCTTACTGTAAAAAAGTTTTTCCTAATATCCAGCCAGTACCTTCCCGCCCTTAATTTAAACCCATTATTGTGCGTCCTGTCCTCTGCTGCCAACAGGAACAGCTCCCTGCCCTCCTCTAAGTGACAGCCCTTCAAATACTAAAGAGAGCAACCATGTCCTCCCTCAACCTCCTCTTCTCCAGTCTAAATATTCCCAAGTCCCTCAGCCTTTCCTCATAGGGTTTGGTCTCCACTCCAGGCCCCTGGTCATCCTCATCGCTCTCCTCTGCACTCACTCTATTCTGTCCACATCCTTTTTGAAGTGAGGCCTCCAGAACTGCACACAATACTCCAGGTGTGGCCTGACCAAAGCAGTGTACAGCAGGACTATAACATCTTGTGATTTGGATGTTATGCCTCTGTTGATATACCCCAAGAGCAACCTTTTTGTTACTGTATCACACTGGCTGCTCATATTTAACTTACGGCCCATCTGTACCCCAAGATCTTGTTCACACATACTGTTCCCCATCCAGTATGCATGTTCCTCATTTTTGTTACCCAGATGTAGAACTCAGCACTTATCCTTGTTAAATTGCATCATGTTCACATCCGCCCACTTTTCTATTGTGTTTAGGTCTCATTGAATTCTATATCTTCTGGTGTGTTCGCTGCTCCTCCCAATTTGGTGTCCTCTGCAAGTTTAATGAGTAGCCCCTCCACACCCTCATCCAGATTATTTATAAAAATATTAATAAAATATTGAAAAGTACCGGGACCAGAACCTAGCCCTGTGGCATCCCACTGGACACCTCCCTCCATTCAGATGAAATGCTATTGACAACTACTCTCTGAGTAGTTCTCCAACCAGTTCCCTATTCACCTGTCCTAGAGGCCAGTCCACAGTCCTTTAATTTACCCATCAGAACATCATGGGGAACCCTGTCATAAGCATTACTAAAATCCAGGTAAACCTGGCTGGATGACGTCAGCTCTTCCTCTCCAGGACTCTTCGGGTCACAGCTCCATACTGCCACCGCCTGGTCGGAACAGCCCATTACAGGCTTCTTGATGCCGAAATCTGCCTTCCTCCAGTCTTTTTATATATATATAGTTTATTTAACTTTTTCCATTACACAAAAATAAAAAGTTCAAACTTAATCTTTTATATATATATAGTTTATTTAACTTTTTCCATTACACAAAAATAAAAAGTTCAAACTTAATCTTTCACATATTTTTGGAGTTTACATTATACATTTTCCCCCATCCATCTATCTACCTTTTGCCATCTTTTTTGGAACATAGTTTCTTCTTTCCCTGCTAAAATCATATTTACTTTATCCATTTCTTTTAATTCCATAATTTTTGTAGTTAACTCTTCTCTATTAGGTATTCTATCTGACTTCCAGCATTTTGCAATCTGTATTCTCGATATTGTAAGAATATATAATATCACACACGAGTCATTATATTTAATCCCGTCTGGTAGCATATTTAGTTAATATATTTCTGGTTCTAGTTAGAACAAGTTAGTGCCCTCCTCCAGTCTTGTGGCCCATCTCCTGTCCTCCAAGAGGTCTGGAAGATAGACTGTGCAAGCTCTCTAGAAAGTTCTTTGAGCACTCTTGGGTGCGTACCATCTGGCCAGGGGTGTTTCTATTCATTCAGTGCAGCCAGGTGCTTCTCAGCTACCTCTCTGTCCATGTCAACCAGCAGCCTGGACACCTTGCCTTGCCTACTAGCATCTCTAGATGAGCCTGTTCTCTTCTTCAGGGAAAAAACTGAAGCACTGAGCCTTTCTGCTTTCTCTGTGTCCTCTGTCAGAGTTTCTCCATTTTCATCCAACAGTGGGCCCATCACCTCTTTTATCTTGTGTTTGTCCCTCACATATCTGGAGAAGATTTTCTTGTTATAGTGAGCCTCTCTAGCCAGCTTTAGCTCTCTGCTGGCTGACCTACAGTGCCTAGCAGCCCACAAATACTCTTCGTTAGAGGTATGTCCTTCCCTCCATTTCTGGCAACCCCTACAGGGTTTAGAGATTTTCAAAGAGGTGGCTTGATATGCCTGCCTCTGTGTCCCGGCCCTGGTATTCCTTTGGAGGTCTCCCTCCAAGTACTTGCCAGAGTCAGCCCTGCTAAGCTTCTGAAATACGATGAGATCAGGAGTGCCTGAGCTATCCAGGTCAGGGCTCCACCTTTTACATCTTTACTACAGACTTTCTCTAAGGAGCTCATGGTGGTGTTTATTACTGTCATTTCCCTTTTGTATTTTTGCAGATAAAGTCTTGTTGCTCCACCGTGATCTCCTCACCACAGTTGAGACAGTGAGTGAACTCGAGGCCCCATGCACATCTTCTGGTCCTATTCTGGATTATTTCAGTCCACTCAGCCTGGAGGAAGTCGACAGACTGCTTTCAATGGTATGTCCAACCACGTGCAGCCTTGATCCGTGTCCCTTATGGCTTGCAGGGTCCCACAAGGGGTGGTGCTATCCCCAATGTTATTCAACATCTACATGCGCCCCCTTGCCCAGATTGCCTGGAGGCACAGGCTAGGGTGTCACCAATATGCTGACAACACCCAGCTATATCTGTTGTTGGGCAGTCAGTCCGACTCTACCCCTGATGACCTGGATCAGGCGCTTCAGGACGTGACGGGCTGGCTCAGACTGAGCCGATTGAAATTGAATCCGATGAAGACAGAGGTCCTGTGCCTGAGTCAGAGTGGGTCAGGGGTAGGGATCCCACTACCGACCTTTGATGGGGTGCCATTGGTGCCAGCGCCGAGGGTCAGGAGTTTGGGCGTGCTCCTGGATGCCACCTTAACAATGGAGGCCCAGGTAGCAGCCACTGCCAAGGCAGCCTTTTACCATCTACAGCTGATTAGGCAATGACCTCGCAATGGTGATCCATGCTATGAACGCAATGACCTCGCAATGGTGATCCATGCTATGGTCACCTCGAGATTGGACTACTGCAATGCTCTCTGCATGGGGCTGCCCTTGTCCCAAATTCGGAAGCTGCAGCTAGTGCAAAATGCAGTAGCCAAGCTGCTGATGGGTCTCTCTATACAAGAGCACATCTGGCCCGTGCTGAAGGCATTGCACTGGCTGCCAATAACATACCGGATTTGCTTCAAGGTGCTGGTCTTGACCTTTAAAGCCCTCTATGGTCGGGGGCCTGCCTACCTAAGGGATCGCCTTTCCCTATATGTCCCCCAGAGAGCACTGAGGTCAGGGCTGCAAAATCGCCTGACTCTCCCTGGTCTGAAAGACGTCAGACTGGCCATCACCAGAGCTAGGGCCTTTTCAGTGATGGCTCTACACTGGTGGAATGAGCTCCTGGAAGATATCAGGGCCCTGCAGGACCTTTTACAGTTCCACAGAGCCTGTAAAATGGAGCTCTTCCACCAGGCTTTCAATTAGGAGCCACCACTGATGAATGAGTACTAAGAACAACCATGGATGCTGGCCTCTTACACCGGATTACTATACAGCAATTGCCATCTACATTGACTTGCACTTTATATGTATATTGGTTTTACATGAAAATTTTATAGTATTGCATGTATGCATTGTGTTTTATTGTATTTTAACTTCTTGTACGCTGCCTTGAGCCTGCCTGTGCAGGCAAGGTGGGATATAAATTGAAAATAAATAAATAAATAACCCAATGAGGTATGTTAGGCTGAAAGGGAGGGAGTGCCTCCAGGTCACCCATGTGCACAAGATCTTATGTGCATCTGCTGCACTGATTTAAGCTCAAGCTCAATGGGTTGGACCCTATACCAGGCAGACCTTCACTGGAGTGCCCGTGGGTCTGGTTCTGGGCAATTTTTGCAGAAAGCCCCGGGGGGCAGAGGACCATGCTCCACAGCAGGGGCTGCCTTCGCAATGGAGGACAATGCTGCTGCACAAGTGGAAGGACATGATTCAAACCATTATTTCCATGAGTGGTCTTTCCCAGTTCATACTCCCACATGATTGCCATCCTACAAAAGCCTTCCCATACCACCATTCCTCAATGCAATCTTTACCTCCCCTTCTCTGCATCTTACTAGTATATATTTATCTATCTTTGATTCCAACCCTCTGTAATGACCTTATGGTTTTGCTGTACAAAAACAGTAAAGGGGAGGGGGGGCTGTGAGATGCCAGATCCAAGCAAACTGCATGTAAACTGGTTCCCCAGAGACTGGTTAAGAGACTGATTTAATTAACGCAAGCAGCACATTAAGGACTGTCAAACACTGTTCCCATGCTGATGCTGTCCAGACTTTTGTCGGGAGAACTCTGGCTGTCATCACCAGGTCTTATGTTCTGACACAGCCTTACTCTGCATTGAGGAGGAGACAAACTTATCCCGACACACAGGCCTTGTGTTCAACTCATACCCACATCTCCGTGTAACAGATACAGTGACAAGGATTGATGGAGATACCTCGAGCTCCTTTACGACCATCTTGAAGGTCCAAGAGCCACCGTCTTAAAACTGACTACAGAGTGGAGTAAAGAGGTCAGAGATGAGACAGCCAGTAGTGCAATCCTAAGAACACTTTCCTGGGTGTTATGTATTGAAGTGTATATATAACTGCTTGTGAACTGTGCCATTGAGAGTCAATGTTAAGCTTCGCCCTGGGCTAGGATCCTAATGTAACCAATAGGAGCCCTAGCCCAGAATATGTTTGCCAATCACCGTGCAGAGCGGGATCGCTTGTGATTGGTCCTTATTGCTTCAACCTCATAGGTTGCTTATTGTACAGTGGGTGTGGCTACATTAGCCGGGAATGTTTAAATACAGAGCAGCCAGTGTATGTCTAGGTTCTGTTCTGATGATGGGTTCTGGCTGGCGATCGTTGTACTGTAACTAAGCTGAAGAATAAACCGCATTCTTGCTGAAATCACTCTCCGACTCTTGTTAAGCGCACGACTTAACACTGGGAGTAAGCCCCACTTAATAGACCTGAGCAGGGCTTTCTTTTCTTTTTTTTTTGAAAAAGAGGTGCCAGAACTCTCAAGTGGGAAATGAAGTTTTCAATCTGTATACTGAAAACTTAGGAACTTTTAAACCTTTTTAAACCTTCCTACAATTAGAAAAGATACCTTTACACATTTATCCCCTATTTTGACATATCTATTGCTTTGCTGTCCTTTCCCCCTTAATTCAATCAAAACAACTGTTGACCTTCTAACCTTAGCTTGTTATTTAGTTTTGTCTTTGCATATCTTAAAACATCTTCATCGTGTTATATGTTAAATTGCTGTTCAGTGTGGAGGGGCTTCCATTCCAACATATTTCAAAAAGTGTGCATGCATGCGAGAGCTCATACCTTGAATAAATCTTTGTTAGTCTCAAAGGTGCCACTGGCCTCTAAATGTGTAGAGAATGGTTTGTGCATGTGTGTGCCCACAAATGTATTAATTTAGAACATTTATCAGCCGCCTTTCTCCCTTGATGAACTCAAGCTAGCTTACAATAAAAATAAAATTATAAAAAACAACAAAACGATAGCAATAAAACAGCAATTATAAAAACACACAAAAGTCACAATTTTACAACTCCAGTTAGGATTGCCAAAAAATAAAAACTAAACAGTCAAAAGCAGTCCTAAATAAATCTGTCTTCAACTGCCTCCTGAGGATCAACAGTGAGGTGGCCTAGTGCACCTCCCTTGGGAGATTGTTCCATAATGGGGCTGCCACCAAAAAGGCCCACCAGATGAGTGGGCCTTCATATGGCCACCAGATGAGTTTCTTTGATCGGTGGGACAATCAGGAGGGCCTCTCCCTGCAATCTTAATTCCCAAGCAGGAATTTATGGAAGATGATGGACCTTCAGTTACCCTAGTCTCCAAGCCATGTACAGCTTGAAAGGACAAAACCAACACCTTGAATCGGGCTTGGGAGAGGATCAGTAGCTAGTATAATTGCTGTAGTATTACAGTCATATGCTCCTGGTAGCTGGACCCAACATATGCAAATAAGCAGAGTGAAACGAGTGAGGAGGGGGAATAAAGTGATTAGAAAGTAGGCCTGTGTAAAATGGTTGGAATATGCAGTGTCCCTCATCATCCAGGTTAATGGTTTACACAGCTTCAGCTTCTGTTAACTGTGTTCCCATTTATTTAAACACCTGGTTGTACATTGGATTGCCTCAGACCATTCAGATATTTATTTTATTTATTCAAATATTTATGCCCCAATTTTCTCCCCAATGGAGACCCAAAACAACTGACAACATCAGTTTCCTGTCACCCATTTATCTTCACAACGGCAACCCACTGAGGAATGTTAGGCTCAGAGAGACAGACTGTCTCAAGGTCCTCACAACCACAATACCATAGGAATGTCCAAAGTCTTAATCCTCTAAACCAGATAGGGCTCCCAACTCCCCCGGTAGGGCGGAAATCCCCCGCCCCGGAGGCTCCATTCCCCGACGCCGGGGAATCGGGGCCCGGGGAAAACCCCTCCTCGGCGTGCGCGTCACCGGAAGTGACGTCGCACGCTGGGGGCGAGGCCACGCCATTTGAGGGGAAAACAAAGAGTTTTCCCCTCAAATGGCAGCGTGTGACGTCACTTCTGGTGACGCTCCGGCGGTGCGCGCGCGCACGCACGTTCACAACCAGCTCCCGGAGCAGCAGGACGCTCCCCCGCCGGTAGGTTTTTTAAATTTGGCAACCCTAAGACCAGAGGTGCCAAACTCATTTGTTACGAGGGCCAGATTTGTCATAAATGTAACTTTGTTGGGCCGGGCCATATGTGCCTCAAAACGTATTGCCAGATACCAGAGATAGAAACAGTATAAAGGACAGCAGCTGGTAAGCTCTGAGTTGGTGTGTCCTCATCGCAAGACCCCATGGGCTGGGAGGGGGGTGCAAAGGAAAACCCATATAGGCAGACTGGAGAGCCAGCAGTGCAGCACTGGGCAGATATTCCCATGATGCTTGACTGCTGCAGACGAGGTTGTTCTGCCATGCTGAAGCCACAATGGAATGGCTCTGCCCACTCCCCCCAAAAATACTTTCTCCCTTGCACCAAATGCTCACAGGCTGCATAAGAGCCCTGGACAGGCCGGTTCCAGGCCTTATGTTTGACACCCCTGCTCTAGACTCACTATTTTTAAGCTCCTAGGGGACCAGATGCCTTCCCATCTCAGCAGTGACATCATCACCAGCCAGCCTTTCCCACAGTTTTGCTGGAAACAGCCCACAGCTCTCAAGCTGAAAAACTTGAAAGACCTCTTCTTTCCTTGTGCATGGATGCCCCTCTCATCATGGGGAAATGGGAGGTTGCTCCAGAGTCCCCAGTATAATTGAAGAGACCTCTGAGGGGCCAGGTGACTCTCTGACCCTCCCTTTGGTGCCTCTAGCACCGCTTCCTGGTTCTGATATGGAAGCTGTCTCTTTGAGACAGCTCTGGTCAGATTCAAAACTGTATGCAAGGAGTCACTTCTCACCTGGCAGGAATTGCTCTGAAGAGAACTGAGAACTTGCCTTTCGTTTCCTGCTCAGAATGGTGACTACAGTTTGCAAGTCAAATGTGGAACAGGGATGGGGGAAAGATGGGTTTGGATGCTGTTGGTGGGGCTGGATTCACCTTCACCTGGCTAGGTAGCCAAACCTGCTTTACACAAAATGAGAATGACAGCCTGGACAAAGGAAGGAACTAATTTTAGCCTCCTCTGATATATTATTGTTGTTAACTGTAATGCCCCCAAACTGCTCCTATTAGTTACAGTTTCTAATGTTTCCTGTTTTGCATTTCATTTTGAGAGCTTTGGAAATGATTGATGATACATAAATATAGCATGAGTTTATCGTTACATGTCGGGTTCAGGTGTATTCCCATCTTCTCAAAAGAAGGTCACAATTTTAAATGTCACATTTTATGTACAACCAATCAAAGAAAGTTTTACTCCAACATTTTCCTCTTTAGTGTGAGTTTGAAATCTCTACAGCTTTACACCTGGGGCCACATCAGCAATACAGGCAGTGTTCACACACCAACAATGACCAACCCTTTCCCGTGAGCCACTAGACCAGGAATCTGGCACAAGGAACAATGGCTGTGATCTAAGGTCGCCAACCTCCAGGTGGCAGTTGGATGTCTCCCACTATTACAACTGATTTCCAGGAGACAGAGATGAGTTGACCTGGAAAAAATTGCCACTTTGGAAGGTGGACTCTATGGCGTTACATCCCATTGACGTCCCTCCCCTCCCCAAACCTCGCCATCTTCTTGGCTTGAGACCCCAAGTCTCCAGGAATGTCCCCACCCAGAGCTGGCAACCATACTGCAATCACGCCTTTGAACGATCACCGCTTGTGACACTGTAGGCTGGCTCAGCACATCATGCTGACAGAATGTCTCTTGTAACTGTATCTATGTCATAATTGCAATGGACAATAGTTATAAGGCTGGGAAATATGTACCGTATGTGTTGAGGAAGGGCCAGCGGGTGTTGGCCTGGCACAAGGAAGAGTAGCCATCGAAATGTGGCTGGGAAAAGCCAGGTAGAGCACCAGAGCAGAGAAGGGACATACCCCACAGGGGTTTCAGAATGGTGCGTAGAGAGTAATGCTTCAGAGTTGGCCTGCCTGCTCCCAGACAGGGAATCCATGGATAATTCATCTACCTGTATTTCTGGAGTCAGGGCCCATCAGAGTAAATCATGCTTGCTCTGCTCAACTCTGGGGTAGGTGAAAAGAATTCTCAGATGGGAGAATGTTTGAACTCCACTGGTTCAGAACGTTGCAGAACAGAAAAACAAACCGAATAATGCCTATTCAGCATTATTCGGGCCTGCTGAAAGCTAAATCAAATTCCCTAATCAGATTCCCTAATCTGATTCAGCTGGCCGAACAGGGATTCCCCGAATGGAGCCATATATTCGGCATCCATTCGGGGAATCCCTTTGCTGCACAAGAAAGGAAAAGTATTTAAACTTAAAACACTTTCCCCTTGCTTCTAGGGCTCGTGCTGCCTCAGCAGACTTACTCCCTGGCCAAGGGAAGGTATTTAAAACCTTCCTTTGGCT
This sequence comes from Gekko japonicus, assembly GCF_001447785.1. Taxonomy (NCBI): domain Eukaryota; kingdom Metazoa; phylum Chordata; class Lepidosauria; order Squamata; family Gekkonidae; genus Gekko; species Gekko japonicus. The sequence continues at coordinate 189,534 of NW_015172562.1, read as the reverse complement.
GGGGAGTCAACACTTTCCCTTCCCCCCGCTTTAGCCAGCAGGCTGGAGAAAGCATAGGGAGGCATTTAAAATGCCTCCCCGCTCTTTCCAAGCCTCCCCCAACTTGCCCGCTTTTGTGGGCGGGCCAGGGAAGGCGAGGGGATCACTCTAGTCCTTCCCCAGCTCACCTGCTTCAGTGGGTGGGCCAGGGAAGGCATAGGGAGGTATTTAAATGCCTCCCTGATCCTTCCAGGGCCTTCTCCAGCTCACCAGCCTCGGCAGGTGGGCCAGGGAAGGCAGGGGGCTGACTCCAGGCCTTCCCCAGCTCTCCCACTTCAGTGGGTGGGCCAGGAAAGGCAGGGGGGCTAGCTCAGGGGGCAGTGGGCTTCCCTTCAATGAAGGGAGCATGCCACCTCTGCAGCATGACTCCAGGGGGGATTTAAACTTTAAACTTCTCTGGAGTTGCGCCACAGAGGCGGCACGCTCCCTTCATTGAATGGAAGGCAATTTGTCTTCCCTTCACTGATAGGAAAAAAATCCCCCCTTCAAGAGGGGAGGAATATTATACCCTATGGGGTCTGTCCCCATAGGGTATAATTGAGCCAAATAAATTCTGCTAGTCCAATAATTCCCAAACTGATTTGGGAATATTGGCAAATACCGAAAAATTTTGGGTTCGATAGATCTGAACCTGAAAAATTCAAAAAAAAAAAATTGGTACACACCCTTCGTCCAGAGCGACATTGCTATCTTAGCTGTGGCATGTTTTAGGATACACCCCCAACACTGTACACATTGGAAATTACATTTACTGGTATCTTTTTTTCAAAATTGTCAGGGTGGCATACGTAGAGTTTTACTCACTCTGAATTATTCCCATAAGAATCCTGTGCTGAGAGGTAAAGGCTGGCCCAAGGTCACTCAGGTACGTACAGTGACTGAACCCAGGTCACCCTATTTCATACTGATGCAGCTCTTCCAACCATCATCCTTTTCCAGGCAGAGGGGGGCAAGATGACCCTTTTCTGTAAAAATGCATATATTGGGTTAAGAGGGAAGCGAGTAAATTTATGCAAAAAAAACATTTATCCATAAATTTTATTTATTTTGAGCATAAATCTTTTGGCTTGGGATCTGGTTTTCCTACAGCATTCTATGAAACAGACTCTGTGAGTCCAGGAGGCTCTTTATTTTGACATGATACATATATTTTGCATAACTTCTTTAATGTACACCACACAGGCAGTTCCTCTGTCTGCTTTACTGTTGGGATTTGGGGCCTGATCCAGGGGCCAGAAAAGTGGTTGGATGGGTTCTCATTGAGTTCAGTGGAATCCTTTGGGTCAGTGCTTTGGTGGAATGAGATGGACATGCAGTACTTAATTGTGGTTGTTATTGGGTTTGGGGTTCATGTTAAAATGAAAGAATTGTCTGAACAGAGTGAAGGGCAGCAGCTGAACAAATAACCTGTATGAAATAATTGATCTGCTGGATTGTGCAGCTGGCTTTCTTTGTGAGCAGATCCAAAGTTCTCAAATTTACTCATTATTCCAAAAATCACTGGCAAATTTCTTTGTGCAACGATCCCCCTGAGAATTAATTGTGAATGCCTGAAGTGCATGCTGCTTCAGTTACACACATATCCGGTTACACACATCTTGGCTGGAGCAATCTAAACACAACACAAATTCCATGCACTACAACTTGACTGTGCAATCTGAAGTTCATTTCCGTAGAGCAGTTGATCTTCACGTACTATGAAAAGCTCCCTTGGTTGCAGGATGACGTTCTCCTTTGAGAGTAACCATGAATGAGAACTGAGCCATGGATACTGCCGTGTTCTGTCACCAGCAAGGGAACCAAAGCCCAAGGCTGTCCAGCTGTGCTTTCCCTGACAGAGGAAATGCTCACCATAACTTACTACAAGGTGAGGCCAGCACGGAGTTCTGTCTATGACTCTGTTCAGCCTGGAAGACAGACACATAGATGGCGGCCAAGCTGCAGCATAGACACAAAGACTTGGTTGAACGTCTGCACTGGAATCTATAACGTAGTATGCCTAGGAAAAGGTGAGATGGTTTCCTCAGGGTTCCCTGTTTAGTGAACCGGTGGCCAAAGACGTTTGCTGTCTGCTACTGTTTCACAGGAGGGTTGCTACGTCAGGGGTGTGGTCCTTAGACTCAGGCTTTTGGGGCTCATTCCCAGTACAGCAAATTGAAATCACAGGATCATCATCTAGCCCATGCATTTGTTGGTTTATTTTAAAACTTCTGTGCTACAGTTTTTATTGTGCTACAGTAGTTAGTGTGGTAAGTACTGTGCATGTAACTGGAGATAGGAGGCAATAATCTGGGACTGATAGCTCAGCAAGTTTTTATTTAATCTCCATTCTTTAAATATTTGTGCATGTTCAATGGGCCATTCTTTTCCAGAGTCACATGGTTGTGAGTACACACATTCACATCACTCATGTGGTACAATTCCTAGTGGCATGTGAAAGTACTAACATTAGTACTACCATTCAATATGAAATCACCAGGTCTTGACCTATGACATCAGCTAGGGGTGTCAGCCTCCAGGTGGCACCTGGGGATCCCCTGGAATTACAGATTATCTCCCAATAGGCTTGCCAAGTCCCCCCGGGGGGCGGCGGATCAGGCCTCGGGGGGAACCCCACCCCAAAGCACCTGACGTGCACGTCACCTGGAAGTGACGCGACCACGCCAGGCACGCTGGCTTTGGTTTTCCCTTGGATAGTCGTGGCCCCGCCCCCAGCATGCCCGGCGTGGTCGCGTCACTTCCGGGTGACGTGGTTGGGGTGCACGCGTGTTCCAAGAAGAAGCCGGGAGTCCCCCGCTCCGACAGCAGGTAAGACTTGGCAACCCTATCTCCCAACTACAAAGATCAGTTCGTCTGCAGAAAATGGTTGCTTTCGAGGGTGGACTGTATGGTATTGTACCCCACTGAGGTCCCTGTCTTCCCCAGAATCCATCCCCAAATCTCCAGGTCTTTCTCAACCTAGATCTGGCCATCTAGCCCCCATCCCCCATTGGTGGCCAGCAGGGGGCCGGCAACCCTACCAGGCCCCACCCCATGAATCTCAAGATTTGCGAAGCTGGACAAGCCTATTTATAAGTGCAACCCCCTCCCTAACTGGAGCATCAGCAGCCCGGTAGTGTGTCTCTTCCATCCCCTACAGTGACTCTTCTCCATTACTGGGGCTGCTGTGAGTCCAGTCCTGCCTGGTACCTCAGAAAGCAGAGGTGGTACTCAGAGCAATAGCAGCTAGGCCTGGTGGACTGATTCAGGCAGCTCTTGGAAGCATCGTTTATGGTCAATCCAAGATTCTAACAACAATTCATGCTACCAGAGGCAGTCGGAACTGCTGGAGGAATGTAGCAGCCTACTACAAGGAAAAGGTTTGTTGTTCCATCGGTTTATGGTCAATCCAAGATTCTAACAACAGTTCATGCTACCAGAGGCAGTCGGAACTACTGGAGGAATGTAGCAGCCTACTACAAGTATAAGGTTTGTTGTTCCATCATATCACATCAGTGTTTTGCTTTGGTTTTTTCTTTTAAAAACAGACATTTTAATTTTTTTACACTGCTGGTGGGAGTGGAAAGTGTGGAAGATCTGTGATTGTCAGCACCTTCTGCTGGTGGATCATGGGATCCAACCTGCTACTTGATGCTGACATTGGGGACTCTTAATGGGAGAATGGGGAAGGCAGCGTGAAACTGAAGAGTGTCCAGGAAGATGCACCTTTTATGAATACTCCCAATGCCTAATAAAGTCAGAGCAATGTCTGTTGCATCAGATACCCATTATTAACCCTCATGTCTCTCTACCAGCAACCAGGTTAGTAGATAAGGAGCTAAGGGGATAGGACCTAGTGATACCTGGTGAGGGCAAAAGTTTGCATCTGAGTGGTCCAAGGAAGAGCCTACTTGTAC
>NW_015172562.1:178881-185490 GCF_001447785.1 Gekko japonicus | reverse complement strand
TGTTGGTTTATTTTAAAACTTCTGTGCTACAGTTTTTATTGTGCTACAGTAGTTAGTGTGGTAAGTACTGTGCATGTAACTGGAGATAGGAGGCAATAATCTGGGACTGATAGCTCAGCAAGTTTTTATTTAATCTCCATTCTTTAAATATTTGTGCATGTTCAATAGGCCATTCTTTTCCAGAGTCACATGGTTGTGAGTACACACATTCACATCACTCATGTGGTACAATTCCTAGTGGCATGTGAAAGTACTAACATTAGTACTACCATTCAATATGAAATCACCAGGTCTTGACCTATGACATCAGCTAGGGGTGTCAGCCTCCAGGTGGCACCTGGGGATCCCCTGGAATTACAGATTATCTCCCAATAGGCTTGCCAAGTCCCCCCGGGGGGCGGCGGATCAGGCCTCGGGGGGAACCCCACCCCAAAGCACCTGACGTGCACGTCACCTGGAAGTGACGCGACCACGCCAGGCACGCTGGCTTTGGTTTTCCCTTGGATAGTCGTGGCCCCGCCCCCAGCATGCCCGGCGTGGTCGCGTCACTTCCGGGTGACGTGGTTGGGGTGCACGCGTGTTCCAAGAAGAAGCCGGGAGTCCCCCGCTCCGACAGCAGGTAAGACTTGGCAACCCTATCTCCCAACTACAAAGATCAGTTCGTCTGCAGAAAATGGTTGCTTTCGAGGGTGGACTGTATGGTATTGTACCCCACTGAGGTCCCTGTCTTCCCCAGAATCCATCCCCAAATCTCCAGGTCTTTCTCAACCTAGATCTGGCCATCTAGCCCCCATCCCCCATTGGTGGCCAGCAGGGGGCCGGCAACCCTACCAGGCCCCACCCCATGAATCTCAAGATTTGCGAAGCTGGACAAGCCTATTTATAAGTGCAACCCCCTCCCTAACTGGAGCATCAGCAGCCCGGTAGTGTGTCTCTTCCATCCCCTACAGTGACACTTCTCCATTACTGGGGTGCTGTGAGTCCAGTCCTAGCTGGTACCTCAGAAAGCAGAGGTGGTACTCAGAGCAATAGCAGCTAGGCCTGGTGGACTGATTCAGGCAGCTCTTGGAAGCATCGTTTATGGTCAATCCAAGATTCTAACAACAATTCATGCTACCAGAGGCAGTCGGAACTGCTGGAGGAATGTAGCAGCCTACTACAAAGAAAAGGTTTGTTGTTCCATCGTGGAAGTATTTAGTTACATTAGTATATTTTAAAACTATAATATGTTTTTCATACTGTATAATGGAGTAAACTATGTAGTAAAAAGCCTTTGGCAACATCTGCGGGGTGGGTTTTGCATATTTTGCAATATCTGACACTACTGGACTAGAGCTATAAACAGAACGGGGCTAGTGGCTATATCACATCAGTGTTTTGCTTTGGTTTTTTCTTTTAAAAACAGACATTTTAATTTTTTTACACTGCTGGTGGGAGTGGAAAGTGTGGAAGATCTGTGATTGTCAGCACCTTCTGCTGGTGGATCATGGGATCCAACCTGCTACTTGATGCTGACATTGGGGACTCTTAATGGGAGAATGGGGAAGGCAGCGTGAAACTGAAGAGTGTCCAGGAAGATGCACCTTTTATGAATACTCCCAATGCCTAATAAAGTCAGAGCAATGTCTGTTGCATCAGATACCCATTATTAACCCTCATGTCTCTCTACCAGCAACCAGGTTAGTAGATAAGGAGCTAAGGGGATAGGACCTAGTGATACCTGGTGAGGGCAAAAGTTTGCATCTGAGTGGTCCAAGGAAGAGCCTACTTGTACCTGGTGCCCCAGAGTGAAGCATCATAGACACGTGTGTGCAGAGTATTATGTATTGAGCTGGAATCTCCCAGGTCTGTCCATAAGAGACGGGCTGAGCTTAGAGCTCTGGAGCAATAGACCACCAGGATTCTAGAGGTAACCAATGAGAAGGCAATGTTATGCAAATAGAGGTAACCAGTGAGGAGACAATGTTATGTAAATAGCCTATTGTTGGGAGTGGGGTGTGTTGGGGTGTGGTTTTTGCATGCTACTTAAATAGGGCAGTTGCCCTGAAATCTTCAGTCTTGCTCCTGAAATCACTAAATAAAGTAGAGCTGTTCACTGCAATGCATCTTGAACTCAGTATTTAACACAGAGAATAGCCTGGCACCTTGATTTTCACTGTGAAATTCTACTCCATCCTCTGGAGACCCTGAGAAAAAGGCTAAGTCCTGCAACTTCAGGTCAAACCCTGGAATTGGTTAACTCTAGGCTAGCAGCAGAAGGACCCTCCCGAGCAGTAACTTACAACCAATTAAAGCACAGCACTCTGTGTAGATCAGAAGGCACAAGTTTGCTAAGACAAAAGGGATTAGCATCATTACAGATAATGGGTCTTGCAGTAGAATTATAATGTCAGTTCAAACGGAAGACCCAGCTGGTAGCTGTGTCTCCAAACGTATTGGGAACAAATCGAAGCGCATCTGCATTCATCCTGAAGGGTGTGCTGCCAGACCCTCTTAGCCAATATTCACCAGAGTTTGGGGGTCCTTCTTGCGTCTCTGGCACTAGGGCAGCATTATTAAATCCCCTTTTGAGGCTATAGCAATAACAATAATTAATAATAATTTGCAGCAGTTACACCCTGAATCGCAAAAGGAGCTGGAAAGGGGAAATTCATCTGGCCAGCTTTACATGTCACGTGCAATTACATCCCAGTCGTTTTTGCCAGAAGAAAAATGCTATGAGGTCATTTGTAAAAATAGAATTTCTAAGAGTAATATTTTGGATTAATTTCTGTGGCCATGGTTACTCCATGCCGCGCTGGCTTTGCCCCAATGATAAAAGGTTTTGGCTGGGGTTCCTGGGGAGCAGGAGGGGATGGAGCCCAGCTTGCTTCTGCCATGCCAGGATATTGTATTTTCTGGGTTTCTTTGCAAATCACCTCATTGTTTTGCTTTGAAATGACTGCACAGTGCACTGGCTTGCACAAAAGCAGGCACATCCTGTCTGTCAAAGTCATCAAGTTAGGAAACTGGGGATGTGGAATAAAGAGAGTTGCTGTGAAGCATGTGTGTTATTCTCCCCACAGGGTGTCCGCGGCATTCTACCCCTATGCTTGTTGTCAGAAACCCTGAACAGTCCCCACTCCCCTCCCTCAGCAACTGCTCGACTCAGAAATCAGAATTAATCAGCTTGTTAGACTCCAGCCGCACTTTCACCTCGCAGGGCACGGATTCTGCAAATGGAAAGTTTAGATGCAAGGATTTCTCTGTGTCTTTTTTTATTCCCCAATGCAGCACAATCCAGAGTTTGATTTCCTCACTTACTGTGGCATTTGGAAGCCCCCACAAATAGGATTGCCAGCCGCCTGGTGTGGCCTGGAGATCTCACACTATTACAGTTGATCTCTAGGTGACAGAAAATGGCTGCTTTGGAGGGTGGACTCTATGGCATTGTACCCTGCTGAGTATCTTCCTCTCCCCTAACCTCACCCTCCCTATTCTCCACCCCCCCCCAAAAAAAACTCCAGGTGTTTCCCCACCCAAAACTACAATTTTTTTATTCTCATCTAGGGAGGATTGTACAGTGAACTGAGTAAGCGCTCTGGCTTGTCACAGAGCTGTCTTGGTAAGATGCAGCTTTAAGTGCCAGCAGGGCTTTTTTTGTAGAAAAAGCCCAGCAGGAACTCATTAGCATAATAAGCCACACCCAACAGCAGAAACTCATTAGCATATTAGGCCACACCCCTGACAGCACAGCTCATTGGCATATTAGGCCGCACCCCCATGTTACCAGAAGTGTGCTCATCCAGCTACACCCACCTTTTGCTTCTTATTCTGTTTACCTTGTTTGTCGTCAAAACCCAGGGCTTTTTCGTAGCAGGAACTCCTTTGCATGTTAGGCCACACACCCCTAATGTAGCCAATCCTAATGAGTTTCTGCTGTTGGGTGTGGCCTATTATGCTAATGAGTTCCTGCTGGGCGTGACCAACTTGGAAGCCAGCCGGAACTCCGTTCCTGTGCGTTCCTGCCCAAAAATAGCCCTGAGTGCCAGCAAAGAACAGGATGAATCCCTCCAAGTTAGTTTTAGAAAGGATGTATACACACATGATCAGAAGGCTCAGAATAATAGCCAGAGGGGCAAGAAGAAGACTGCACTAGCCTCTTCTGCCATTCTCCAAACTTCACAACAGCCCCCCCCCAACACACACACACACACACACACAACAAAATGCAATAGATCTCGCTTGATAAGTTTTTGTGTCTTTGGCATGCATACCTAATCAATAAATTCATTATATTGTTTATAACAAGCTATATATTCTCCTGCGGAATAAACAGAATCAAACAGCTGGGGTATTTGGCCCTCCTCCCCACCCTAAACAGCATGCTGATATCTCAACAGAAGAACCACCAACTCCCATATGAACCTACCTGACCCCTAGTGTCATCTTTGGAGGTTAGATGGGTGGCAACCCAGTAAAGGGCCTTCTTGGTCATGGCACAAAATTAAGGAATTCCATCCTCAGGGAGATTCATTTGTCCCCTTCTATCATTGTCTTCTGCCAGCAGGTAAAGACTTTTCTGTCTTGTCTGGCATTCCCTCACTGTTTCTCATTGACCCTTGCTCTCATTCATGTTTATGGATTTTGCTTTAATTGGTTTTTAAATGATGTTGTATATAATATAAGGGGCACCAGGCCTTCCACTTCAGTAAGAGGGGGGAAAATAGCTGGAAAAGCAGTGTTGCACCAATGGCACAGTGTCACTTCTGGCAAATACCCAGAAGTGACCACATCACCAACTTGATGCTCTAGGATTTGGCCAAAACACGGTGGTTTTACCATAGAATCTTGGTGAATTCCAGAGTGTCATGTTGGCAATCCTAATTATATATGTTTTAATCTTGCATTATGATATTAAGTTTAGGACCCTGAGTTACGTGGAAAGGGGGCTTAGAATCTTTTAAATAAGTGAATAAATAAATCAACAACTAAAACCAATACAGGCCACACTTTTGCTGTCCTGTCCTTTCATAAAATAGATATCTTTTAAATGCACAATAAATGCTCTTAAATTGTACTGCTCTTTTCAGTTTAAAATTAAACGCATCCAAGGGTGATCAGTTGAATTTTATTGTAAATCTTACCATCACGAGTGCACTGTCTTCCCCTTTTCTACTGAAATCAGAAATACTCTGAACGATAAGTAGCCTGTGCCAGAAGTTCCAAGATTCTTTATGTCTAGCTTTATCCCAGACCCAGATGGATCCCCAATCACCTCCCTCTCATATACTGCCTCACAATGTAGCTGTTGCAGATTCTCATGGGTGCTCAGTTTTTTAAAACCAGCAGAGATCTAGAAGAAGAAGGTCAGCTCTTGCAATAGCAACCACTTTTCTAAACAGTTTGTTCCAATCACATTTTAGATATTTATATTGCTTCTGCTTGCAAATTGTTCCCCAGTTTGCTCTTCTGGGGAGCGGGGGGGGGGATAGCTGCACTTATTTTTTAACCCCTCCTTTTTTATTAGGATCTCAGAAGTGGGAAGTGAGAATAGAGGCTGAAGCTTGTGGAGACATTTCTCATTGTAAGGTTTTTCATGAGCACTGTTCACAAGTTACAGTGAATGCATGTAAACTTAATTGTTCTTTGTATGTATGTTGAGTAATTCTCATGGTAGTCAACACATGTACAGATGAACTTGTGATACAGACTGCATATTTATCTAGGTATTGGTCCCCCGATTCATTTGTAATGTGAACAGACATAGGCACCTACAGAGGAGAGGAGGAGGAGGAGAAGAAGAAGAAGAGTTGGATTTATACCATGCCCTTCACTCGGAGTCTCAGGCCGTGGTCACATGGACCTCTTACCACGCTAGTTTTCCCGCAGTTCTTCTATCTGCGACATTTTATATCGCTTGGAGGTGGTCAGACAGTCCCTCTGTCTTCCGCTTCACTCACGCGAAGTACTAATCACACAGCATGCCGTCCCCGTGGCGGCACGGGTTTTTTTTTTTTTTTTTTAAACTGTGCATGCGCTTGGGCGTACATACAAACTAAGAAGACCAAAATAAAAGCTAGCGCCTGTTTGCACACGCACATAACTTACACCGGAAACACAAAAAAGGGGGGGAGGGTAGCGCAGTCATGGCGGATTGCTGTCCAGATACAAAACCACAGATACAAAGCGCGAGATATCGGAAAACACCTGTTCCAACGGGTGTCAGAAAACGCGGATAAAAAGAGCGGAAACCGCGGGACTCGGCCCGCTTCTGTGTGGGAGGTGGGTTTGCCAATATGAACAGGAAACTTTAATGCACGAGGGATCAGCAGCGAAGCCCGCACTAAATGTCCGTGTGACCTGACCCTCAGAGTGGCTTACAGACCCAAGGTCACCCAGTTGGCTGCATGTGGAGAAGTGGGGAATGAGTCCACAGTTCTCCAGATTAGAGTCCACAGCTCTTAACCACTATACCAACATGTGAACAAGGCTAATATTACCACACCCACACAAACATGTGAACATGAATTCAGACTGATATGGGGAATTAGCTTGCATCATTGTGCAGGAGTGAGAAACTGGGATCTTTTACCTGAAGAGGTGGCTGTTAGTAACAACTTTCAGTAG
>NW_015172562.1:178217-178692 GCF_001447785.1 Gekko japonicus | reverse complement strand
GAAAGGAGGATGATAGAGACCTAATTTAAAGGTTTTAAAAGGAATTGAGTTTATTGAGAGATTTGGTACAATAGTGGGAAGGGGGGAAACTTATAATAAGCAAATACTAGCATATTACATCAGAGCACAGAAAGATAGCACATACCTTATCCGAACTAGCACTCTAACAGCAATCACCAAAAATCAGCCAGAGCAATTTTGAGCAGGAGTTACTTGTAAGACAGAGGTGTAAACCAATGGGGAAATGAGGAATAGGACAGGGAAGAAGTGGAACAGAGGTGGCCAGTCTTCCAGATGTAAGGCCTAAATTGCAGAAAGGAGAGATGCCAGTTAAGGTTGCCAGCTTCCAGGAGCAGCCTGGAGATCCACCAGAATTACAACTGGTCTCCAGATGACAGAGCTCAGTTCCACTGGAGAAAATGGCTGCTTTAGAGTGTGGATTCTATGGCATTATACCATGCTGAAGTCCCTCCCC
>NW_015172562.1:161490-174700 GCF_001447785.1 Gekko japonicus | reverse complement strand
CCTGCATTTTATGCTAATGTAGCTTGCACACATTCAGCTCAAGGCATTATGGGTAGAAGAAGCACATGTTAGCCATTGTGAACGGAGAACAACAACCAAGAGGAAGAAATCCCCCATTACTGAAGAGACTGGATGTCACACAGGACACGGACCTGATCTGCATCTGAATTGCTGTTTCCTGTTGATGATACCTTGTAAGCCTGGTAAAGGCAAGATTCATCTGTACTTCAAAGAGGATGCAGGAAGCCGACATTTCACACCTGGCCAAATGGTATTCCATGAGATAGAGTTCAGGACACGGACCTGATCTGCATCTGAATTGCTGTTTCCTGTTGATGATACCTTGTAAGCCTGGTAAAGGCAAGATTCATCTGTACTTCAAAGAGGATGCAGGAAGCCGACATTTCACACCTGGCCAAATGGTATTCCATGAGATAGAGTGTAGTATTTCAAATATTGACCCAACCCATAGCACACCTGCCCCTTTCTCACACGCACCAATAGGGAAAAGCTATGGGATGGACCTGTAAGTGGGATTGCAGTTTGGCAAGGTGCCACCCACCTGGATTTTCAACTATAAAACACAAAGACCATGCTTTAGGGGCTGGGCTAGCCATATTTTACCATCAATGCAAAGACCATGCTGCAAGTCTCCTGGCTAGCCACATTCCACTACCCCCCCCCCTTTCCTGCTTTAAAACTCTTTGTCTTTACCGGATCTCTTTGGGATGCGCAGCCAAAGAGATCCACTTACACACTTGACCGGCTGGTTCTGAAACAGTGTGATGTAGGTAAAACTTCTAGACAATGTTTTCTGTCCCTTTATTCTTCATTGCAACAGACAGGACTTCTGAAACAGGCAAGTATGAACCGAAATAGCTACCTACCTGCCTCCTAAGTAACTAAACTATTTTATTTCTATTTCTGTATCTCTAAAGGAACCTTGAGTGTATGCGAATTGTGAGACTGATGTTTTTGCATGTGTGACTTTGATATCCTTCAGTAAAAAGATTATTTGTTTTGGAAAAACACCCATGTGGTCTCCATTACTGGAACTCTGGGTACAGACACAACCTTGCTATAGCTAGCCAGGACTCACGTTAAAAATTTAGTTAGCCTCTGCTGTAAATAAAGCAGTTAGCGTAACAAGGGGGGGTATAAATCCAATCTCCTCCTCTTCCTCTTCTTCTTCCCCCTCTCCCATAATAAGCAACAAGAGCATGAGTAGCACCCTTTTGTCAATTCTTGAGGTTTTCTCAATTTCGAATAGAATTGGAACTTCAGCCCCCCCACACAAATGTAGATATACAGTCCAACTCCATGTCAGCACCGCAGGCAGTGGTGATCACAGGCAGTAGTGGAGGTGGGACAGCATATGCCTCAATAAAGTTCTCTTCCCTTCCCATATCCCCCTGCATGGCCTTTGAGCACATGCACCACACAGTGCCCCAGCTATTACTTTTAACAGGAGGGCTAAGATAAAGTGAAATTTTACCTCAATATTCAAAAATCCAGCATTTAAGACCTGCTTATGTCATGATTATTTTAAGGTAGGCAAATCTCAGCTATGTGATCTCTCAAACTCTCAGCTGCCCAAAACAAAATTCCATGACCCATCAACTGTCAAATACCACCAGCAATCCACTGTTCCATCTCAAATACTGCAATCAAATATATTACGTATCAAATATAAAATATTCAGTGAATTGGTTTTGATTTAGGCCCCTCATGGCAAATTGGTGTCTTGATGGGCAGAAACACAGTTTATGCTCAAGAGTTCCCTCGCACACAAACTGAGACTGAAGGCTTCCTGCACTGGGAAACCTGGCATCAAACTGCATGCTGGCAACTGGGTAAAATGGAATGTGTTTCTTCCCCAGAACTGAGGTTTAGAATCCTGATTTGTGAAAGGAAACAAACTTCAGTTTGCACTGGTAGCTGATTTTGGACATCACAGTGAACTGGAATTTCATTAATGGCTTCCGTTAAAGAGCTTGCTACAATGCCGATCGATCCAGCGCATGCACACTAGATCCCATGGGTGTGAAGCAAAGAGACCACGTCGAAGATCTGGAATTTCATTAATGGCTTCCCAACTAGGAAGCCTTCACCTGCATTCTGTCAGGGACAGGAATACTTAAGCAGTAGAACAAGTTGCAATTGCGTCCCTTGTACAAGTACAGGTTTATATGATTGTACTATTTATTAATGTGATGAACTGTGTTTTATCTTATGTAAATTTTATTCTGTTGTGAGCCGCCCTGAGCCAGCCTAGGCCGGAATGGGCGGGATAGAAATCAACAAAAATAAATAAATATTTTGATGTTAATTCAAACATATCTATTAATTTTTACCCTGCTCCTCCTCTAAGGAGTTCAGAGTAGTATATGTAATTTTTCCCTACCTCATTTTAGCCCCAAAATAGCCATGTGAGGAAGGCTAGCCTGAGGGAAAGTAACTGGCCCAAGGTCACCCTATGAGCTTCTTGGCAGAGTGGGGATTTGAATTCAGGTTTCCCTGGTCCTAGTCCAACATACTAACTGCTACTCTGTGCTAGCTCTCTGTTTAACAGCAGAATTCACTGAGGGATAAATTTTAGGAGCAAATCCATTTCAGCACTAGCAATGTTTGATGGGGTGTGTGTGTTTTTTAAAGCTCCAACTTGAGGGGTCATATGACTTGTAACAGCCTCTGCTTTCATTCGAAACAGATGTCTCAAGCCCTTGTCCTTGTGGAGACAGAGAGAGGTTTAAAAAAAAACTGGTTCTTTGGACTGGTTACCGCAAACATGAAAGATGAAGTTCAGGGACAGAAAACTTTGCAGCACCCCAATTTCTAGGCTCTCTGTTGTCAGTCTCATGGCTTGTGATGTTCCAGCAGGCTCCAAATAAGTGCTATGACTGTCTTTTGTAATTCTCTTTGAGAAGCCAGGGCCCAGGGCGCTTTTCTACTCAAGAAACGACACCGCATTGAACTGGAGCGATGTGTTACTGAAGCTTCAAAGAACCTATTGATCCAGATGAAGTGAGCAAGGACTGTGCCAACACTTTGTAATTCTGTTTGACTTTTTTCACTCTAAGGCAGAAATGATAGTTATGGTGGGGAGGGGGACGCAGAGGAAGTGAGAGCCAGGCTATTGTAGCAAGGGAATAAGAACTCCTGGAACACATTTCCTTCTGTGGGTGAGAAGGGAGTAGAGATGAGTGGCCACAAAATGGGTGAAAGAAGCCTGTGTCACTTACCAACCTATGGATGTGCAGTGGTGGCAGCGGCTGCCAAAGCAACATTTTTTAAAAAAAACTCCACAGCCAATCAAATCTCTTCCATCTGTGCCCCAGTTCATGGGTTTCAAAAGGCATTTAAGAGGAAGGATTGTTGTTTGTAGTCTGTTGTGTCCTGGGAACCACCACCAGGCGGTGGCCAGGCGTGCAGAGCTGGATTCCTAAAGAACGATAGAGGCTAGGCTCCTAAGTTCCAATAGGGGAACCAATAGAAACCTTGGCGGGAGATTCAAACCCCCCAATGGGATCCAGGGGAGTTCCCTTGGATATGTATATAGTTGGCCACTTGGCCGTTTGTCTTTGTCTTATGTAGTGTGAAGTACTGAGTAAACGCGTGTTCCTTATGTCGTTGTCCGTCGTGATGTATCGAACCGAGTACTTTTCGTAGTCAATACCAGCTACGGTTGTGGTGACTAGGAATCTCAGCCTTGCGCCAGTGTGAATGCAGCCTTGAAAGTGTGCTTTAGTGTGAATATTTCAAGACCTCCTTCACCTGATGTTACCAGATAGATTCCATTGGGCCGTGTTGGTCTGAGTCCAGTGGCACCTTTAAGACCCACAAAGCTTTATTCTGGGTATAAGCTTTGTGTATAAAGAAGTGTGCGTGGACATGAAAGCTTATACTCAGAATAAAACTTTGTGGGTTTTAAAAGCTCCACTGGACTCAAACATTGTTCTAATGTTGCAAGATTTAAATGCCTCTGCCTGGTGTGCAGAGTAAGAGAAGCACATATTCCATCTAGATAATACTTAGGAAGGCAGCAGTCTCTCCAGGTAGGGGTGCTTATAGGAATGCAGAACCCCTCCCCATCTGGACCCATAAATTTTATTGATATGTGCACACCAAACCTATGGAAACAGACAAACACTGAATGGTTTTGTCATGCACTTGCGCACTGATTATTTAGAAAAGGAACAAAAAGTTCGTTTCAGTGAATGGAAGCAAAGTAGTTTCAGGGAGTGGATCAACATCGGACTACTTAGATGAACACCAAATGGTCAGGGGTTTTTGAATACCGCATTTTAAAAATTAGCTATTTAAATAGTTGCCTAGCAAGCAGAGCAGCAGCTCAGCAAAGGGTGGGGGGAGGTGGGAGCAGAGTTTCATGGTATGCGTGAAAAGCTGACTGTTCTCTTCCATACTGTGAAGAAGGAATATAGTGAAGCAGCTTGTTGAGCAGCTATGAACAGGGTTGATGAAACAGTCCATCAAGGGTGGGGGGATCTCCCTGTTCATGACTGGAGAACAGAGCATCAGCCAAACCAGCAAGTGTTCAAGGATCCCTAGTAAAATTCCATGGTTTGGATCCAGAGACTGAATTTTCTAATGGCAGAATGGAACTTTCCTGACTCCTCCCACCCCGCTGATCTCCATACAATGCTGCTCCTGGGGCATGGTGGAACTCAATGGCAAGAGAGGGGTCGGATCTGCAGTAGGAAGAACAAATCAGCAACAACTAGTCCGGATTCAAAGACACATTTGTAGTTCTAAATGCAGAACTCCTGAATCACATGTGATTTGACCCTCGGTGTCTGCCAGTTAGTCCTCCTTTGTGTGGATAAATTCTCCTCTCCTACAGAAAGGATTAAAGGAAGCAAAAACAAACATATGCCTCTCACTTTTGTGATCATTCAGACCCATGGCTACCATCTTTGGAAAAGGAGTATGCATTATCCTTTCCCCCTTCTTAGGAATATCAGAATGAGGACCCAAAGTAGCTTACGACATTCTCCTCTTCTCCATTTTATCCACACAACAACCCTGTGAGGTAGCTTAGGCTGAAAACATGTGACTGACCCAAAGTCACCCAGCAAGTTTCCACTGAAGATTGAGGATTTGAAGCTGGGTCTCTCAGACCCTAGTCCAGCACCCTAGAACTTGAGTTCAAATTATAGGTCTACACTCTACTGGTTGATTTCCCACATGAGTAAAGTGATGCTCTTACAACAAAGACTGCTACCATTTATGGAATGAGAAATGCCAGATGTCCCAGCTGGATCCAGAAAAGGAAGAGGCACTAGAGATATTGCACATTTATGTTGGTTACTGGAGCGCTGACCCGAAGACCGCCGGGAAGACCTCATAAGAAGACCTCGCAAGAAAAGGAGCCGAGTCGGAGAAACAGCAATGCCCACCACCAGGGTGCCGGTAGGCAGCCCCTCCCCCCCACTGTGTGACCGTAGTTAGGGTTAGCGACATTAGAAACCTCTGTCATTAGAAACCTCTGTAAACCGCCCAGAGACCCTCCGGAGTCAGGGCGGTATAGAAGTCGAAACTATAAATAAATAAATAAATATAAGAGAATTTCAGAAGAAAATCAGTGTGTGTTTCATAGATTAAAGCAAAGCTTTTGACTGTGTGAATTATGAAAAGCTATGGTTTGTTATAAAAAAAATAGGTGTACTACAACATCCAATTGTTTTTATGCACACCCTGTTCTCTGGACAAGAGGCTACTGTTAGGGCAGAATATGAAGAAACAGAATGGTTTACAGTTGGCAAACGTGTCAGACAACGATGTGTTTTATCTCCCTCTGTCTTCAATCTATGTGCAGAACATATCATAAGGGATGCTAGATTAGCTTTAGATGTAGGTGGTGGTGAAAATTGGAACATTAAGAATTTGAGATATACAGATGACAGCACATTACTGGCAGAAGATAGTGAAGACTTGAAATGACTTCTGATGAAGGTTAAAGCAGAAAACACCAAATCAGGATTACAGCTGAGCATCAAAGAAGACAATAGTAATGACTGCTGGGGACTTATTAAGGCTGAGGATGAAGAAAACAAAACGATTAAAGATTTTCTATTCCTAGGCTCCATCATCAACCAAAATGGAGACTACAACCAAGAAATCAGAAGAAAATTGAAACTGGGATGGGCAGTCATGCCAATCAAGATCAAGATAATTCATGCCACAGTATTCCTCATTACTATGTAAAAGCTGGACAATGAAGAAAAGTGACAGCAAGAAAGTAGATTCACTTGAAATGTGGTGTTGGATGAGAGTTTTTGGATACCATGGATCACCAAAAAGACAAATCAGTGGGTTCTAGATCAAATCACATCTGAACTCCCCCTAGAAGCTAAAATGACTAAACTGAAGCTATTGTGCTTTGGTCGAATTATGAGAAGACAAGAGTCACTTGAAAAGACAGTAATGCTAATAAAAGCTGAAGGCAGCAGAAAAAGGGGAAGACCCAACATGAGGGTGACTGAATAAAGGAAGCCACAGAACTTCATTTGCCAAACCTGAGCAGGGCTGTTAATGATAAGATGTTCTGGAGGCCATTGATTCAGACACTCAGCATAAGTCAGAAGTGACTTGATGACTCTTAAATGCTCACACGTGGAATATTTATCACATACAGCTAACCAGTGTGCATTTATATAGGCAGCCAGCTCAGTAGTCCCCATAGGTTATAGCTTACAATATGTTCATCAAATATTGTAGGAATATGATCCAAACTCTGAAGATCCCCATTATCTTTTGATTTTTCAAAATGGTTTTATTGGTGCATTTGCCTATTGAGAGATTCTTTTTCTGTCCCACTCCTAGAAAGTTTGGCTAAGAATTAATACATTTAAGAAGAAGAAGAAGAGATTGGATTTATACCCCGCCCTTCACTTGGAGTCTCAGAGCGGCTTACAAACTCCTTTCCCTTCCCCTCCCCACAACAGGCACCCTGTGGGGTGGGTGGGGCTGAGAGAACTCTGACACAAACTGCTCTTTTTCAAGGACAGCTGTGCCAGAGCTTGTGACTGACCCAAGGTCACATCAGCAGGTGCAAGTGGAGGAGTGGGGAATCAAACCCGGTTCTCCCAGATTAGAGTCCGCGCACTTAACCACTACACCAAACTTTTAAAACTTTCATTGGTTTTCTGTGAAATGTTCAAAGGTTTTTGAATAGTAAAAAATGGCACATTAACAATAAAATAACAAAACAGTCATATTAAAGAGTAATCAAGTGTTAACAGCATAAAGAATTAATTTTTTTCTCAATCCAATTATACATGAGTCATATTGGCCCTTTCCCCTGATGTATAGAAAACAGTGACTAGGATATCCCGGAGCCTCTGACTGAGGATACCAATTCATCCCTTTGGTTTGAAAGTGAACACTAGTCTTACTTTCCTTGTCCCCATTCCAAATGACATGGTTCATTTTCTGTGCTGAGCTGGTAATTCAGCAGCTGTGTAAATCACTAGAAGAAAGCCTGGTGCATTTATTCAATTCCCTTCTGGCTGTCTTTGCTCCTCAGGGCTTCTCTGACCCCCTGAGAACTATTTCAACAGGAAATGAAGAGTTCCAACAACTAGGTATGCCAGCCTCCAGGTGGGACCTGGGGGTTCCCCGGAATTACAGCTCATCTCCAAACTACAGAGGTCAGTAGTAGCCCTGGAGAAAATGGATGCTTTGGACTCTATGGTGTTGTACCTTGCTGAGGTCCCTGTCCTCTCCTGGCTCCATCCACAAATCTCCAGGAGTTCCTCAACCTGGATTTCGCTATCCTACCCCCTGTCCCACACCAGTAAGCCAGGGGGGATCTGGCAACCCTACCAACAACTTGTACATATTTACAGGGCCACCCTAAGCAGAGTTGCCCCCTTCTACATACATTGAAGGCAATGAACTTTGAAGAGGGTAACACTGGTGTTCTGTTTAGGATTGCACTGTTATTCCTCATCTTATGCCAGTGTACAGGATACTACATCTGGATGCCACTAAAGCTTTCACATTCCTTACTTGCTAGAGTCAGCATAATGGAAATACACCCTCCACAGCTAACTTACTCTATGTGACACACAAAAAAGCCCCTCATGTTATCATATCCAATAGAACAAAGATAAACTGTAGACATTAAAAGGACCTGTCAACAAATACACCTTGTTTCAGAAGAAATTTGCAAATGTTCAGCAATCCCTACTGTGACACCCACAAGTTTTAAGGCACCCTTTGTTGTGTTTTCTGGCCCCTGCTTGCTTCTTGGGGATCAAATCCAAAGGATCTTAAATAGAACAGGGGAAAAATAGGGAGCTTTGAGTAGCTGCCTAACAACTGGCTCTCTGGCAAAGCACTGAGCAGATAATGTCACAACTCTATAGCTTTGATTTGGACAGTGTGGTTCAGTGGTTGATTTAGAAGACCCAGATTCAAATCCTCATTCTGTCACACAAGCTTGCTGGGTAACTTTGGGCCAGTCACACACTCTCAGCCTAACCTACTTGACAGGGTTGTTGTGAGGATACAAATGGAAGACAGAAGAATGATGTAAGCTGCTTTGGGTCCCATTGGGAAGAAAGGTGGGGCATGGATGAAGTAAATATGATAAATGAGGACAGACTGTCATATGACTCTGGACTTAGGAAGCTCTCCCTCTGGCAGTATGGGGAACAAACAGTCCTATATGTTTTTGGAGGTTAAACCTAAACAGCATCTCTTTCCCAAAGCAAAGAGCCGAGCCTGCTTCCACTTGGTAGTCATTTAGTGATTGGCTCTTTCCTCCTTTGGCAGCCATTTCGTGGTTGTGCCCACTACATTTTCACAAAAGTGTTCATAGCTGAACAAGGTTGGGAAACTCCTGGTATAGACCTTCTGTACTCTCTGGGCTGCTGATCATCAGCAATAGGATCTTAATGGCAGCCAGGATGCCAGTTCCCGTCTCATCTTTATTTCCTCCCCTTAATCTTAGAAATAAGTAATTAATCCCATTTTGGTTGGGGCTGCCTGGTTAGGGAAAGCTGCCGACTTCAGTCGTCTCACTTCATTCCCCCTTTCTTCTTTCTTCACTTTAAAGAAGAAAAGTTCAAGGTCTGACTCATCTCCCCTTGCCAGGAGGAAGATATTTTTGAGCAAGATCAATAGACCCAAAGAGAGAGTGAAATGAGGAAATGCATTTTATCGACCGGCTAAATCTCCATGCTGGGAAACTCGCGCTGGGAAATTATTTCCCTCCAGTTAGAAACAATCACCAAGAGAATCAAAGCACTTACTGTGTGTCTGGCTCTCTGCCAGCAGAGACCGTGCAGGTGCTGCTGGCCTAGAGGCTTCTGGGAGGGGTGCTGTCTGGCCAGCAAGAACAGCCTCTTCCTCTATTGTTGCAGCAGCAGGTTATACAATACCTCTTCGTACACATTTGAACGCTACTTTGCTGCACTGGGACAGGGTGTACAAGGTCAGGATTCTCCACAGTACCATGTCTGAACTCTATCTTTCACACCTTCCTCATGCAAGGTACAAACTCCCAATGGAGAGAGGACAGCTCTGGAGCCACAACATGAGAGGGCCTTGAAGACACCTAGTTCACTTTTTTGCAACTGGAGACAGGAGCAATGAACCACAGAGGACATTTTCTCCACCTTCCTTTCAAGCCACTCTTGCACTATTTCCACAAGTCTCCTTTATTTGAGTTGCTGCCATATCACTGCCATCCATAATCTACAAGTTTTTTGAGAATATTTTTTAAAGTGGTTTGATTACTGTACTCTGGAGCAAATTCAACTGAGCTTAATTTCAATGAAAATGGACAGGATCAAAAAAACCACAACCCAACCCTATAAATTAATTCTATGATCCTGAAAGGAAGTTAAATATTTTATTCAAATGGCAGCCCCTCCCCTGTTTTTTATGATGAATTGTTTTTGCATGAGAGGAGTTTCAAAATGCTTCTGTGAGATGGCATGGTAGAAGTCTCCTATGAAAACAAAGAAAGTGCATAAGCCAAAGCAGCTCTTTGGATCCTGGCCATATACGAGTCTAGCCAAATATAGTTCAACCATATTGGCTATCTGCCAAGGAGTGAAGGAAACCACCCACCTAAAAAGTGGTTCCATATTACGGTCCAGTTGCTATCTCTGAAATCCACCGCCTCCCCTTCCTGAGGATGACATTCTTTTAGCATCATTTTCTGTTGGAAAGTTATATTTGGATTCTTGTAATTTGAAGATGGAACATGTTTTGCATTTCCTCATATTTGTATGCTTGAAATTAAAGAAAATCTTTTGGTTTATCAGCAGGGTAACAAAACATGCCCTGGTAGTATGTAATATGTACAGGATCCATATGTTATAGATGGGCGAGTTGTCCTTGCTGAAGGTCCATAGCCTTGCTATGGGAGTGGGGAACCCTGCTCTTCTTTGGGAACTTTTTTTAAAGGGGGGAGGATGAGCAGTGAAAGGCACATCCACACAGGCAAAAATTAAAATAAAAAAAATAAGACTTAATTATTGCAGTGCTTTGCTATGCGAGGCTGCCCTTGGAGACATCTTGGAAGCTTCCGCTTGTACTGAATACAGCTTCCCATTCATTGTCAGAGCTTTTTATCCATGGCCACATTCATATCATGTAACCCTGACTGCTTTGCTTCTAACTTGCTACTGGGGACAAATCCATATGCTGGCATTAGTCTTTAAAACCCTTCATGGTTTGGGAGCCACATACTTAAAGAACTGCCTCTGTCCATCTGAGCCTACAAACCTGTTTGAGGACCAATTGACAGAATTTTCGGACGGGGGGGGGGTCATGCCATCAGATCAGCACTGCAAGGCCAAGGAGCAGAATATTTTTAGTGATGGTCCCATTTCCTACCAAGGTGAGACGAGCAACCACCCTGTTATATTTTCAGAGGGGTTTTCCTTTTTTGGTCTTTCCACATTTGGTCCTTTCTGCATTTGTCTGCCGCTCTGAATTTTCTCAGTGTTTGAGTTGAGGCAATTTAAGTCCACGGCAAAACAGCATCCAAATAACCCAGGGCAAAAGCGGGCTGAAACCGAGCTGACCACTGAAGGGAGGTAATGTGATGCAGAATGGGGGGGGGTGTCGACGGACACGTCTGCACTTGGTTTTAGTGCAAGCGAGAAGGTAGAAACCTGGATTAAAAAGAAGGATTCAATTTTAGTGCAGAATTGCTCGGGGGACACTGCAGTGAACATGAATTAAAAGGAGAGTACAGAAAGGGTCCAGAATGGGTTATTCATATTAATGAGTGGGCTGGCCTGTGTTGGAGTTTTTAATTGGCTATACTGATCTCTTTTGTTTGTATCTTATCTTCCTCTGCCTTCCTTTTCCCCAGCAGCGCCTTAAGAACCAGAAAGCCAGTGTTTGAGATCAGGGGAAGCCTTGTGGTCAAAGTGCTGTGAGTCTCAATAGTGAGGATGGAAAACTGAATGAAATCACCTTCCACTGATGGAGCAAGCGTCTGTTGGCATAAGAGGGAGGCGAGTTTGCCCAGTTTCACCGCTGCAGTGTAACCAGCCCCCCCCCCCAGCAACATGGTCTTTAGTCAGCAAAACAGTTCATAGGATCCAACCCTATAAAAGTTGCTGTGTTTTTACTGGATTTTAGTATTCTTGTAGGGATGGCTTCATTGGATTGCATTTGATATAAATCTTTCTAATCAATAGCAAACACCCTCTTCCAACAACCTAAGAGGCGACTCTACACATGGACATCACCAGATGGGCAACACCGAAATCTGATTGATTATATTATTTGCAGTCAAAGATGGAGAAGCTCTATACATTCAGTAAAAACAAGACCTGGAGCTGACTGTGGCTCAGATCATGAGTTACTCATTGCAAAATTCAGACTTAAACTGAAGAAAGTTGGGGAAACCACTAGGCCATTCTGGTTTGACCTAGATCACATCCCTTATGAATATACAGTAGAGGTGAAGAATAGGTTTAAGGGACTAGATTTGATAGACAGAGTGCCTGGAGAACTATGGACGGAGGTTCGTGACATTGTACAGGAGGCAGCAATCACCACCATCCCAAAGAAAAAGAAATGCAAGAAAATGAAGTGGCTGTCTGATGAGGCTTTACAAATAGCTGAGGAAAGAAGGAAAGGCAAAGGCAAAGGTGAAAAGGAAAGATTTACCCAACTGAATTCCCAGAGAAGAGCAAGGAGAGATAAGGAGGCCTTCCTGAATCAACAATGCAAAGTAATAGAGGAAAACAATAGAATGAGGACTAGAGAGCTCTTCAAGAAAATTGGAGAAATCAAGGGAACGTTCTGTGCAAAGCTGGCCATGATAAAGGACAAAAACGGTAGGGACCTAACAGAAGCAGAAGAGATTAGGAAGAGATGGCAAGAATACACAGAATAACTATACAAGAAGGACCTCAATGTCCTTGACAGCCACAACGGTGTGGTCACTGACCTCGAGCCAGACATCCTGGAGTGTGAAGTCAAATGGGCCTTAGAAAGCATGACTAACAACAAAGCTAGTGGAGGTGATGGTATCCCAGCTGAGCTATTCAAAGTCTTAAAAGATGATGCTGTTAAAGTGCTGCACTCCATATGCCAGCAAATTTGGAAAACACAACAGTGGCCACAGGATTGGAAAAGTTCAGTATACATTCCAATCCTAAAGAAGGGCAATGCCAAGGAATGTTCAAACTATCACACAATTGCACTCATTTCACATGTTAGCAAGGTCATACTCAAGATCCTACAAGCTAGGCTTCAGCAGTACTTGGATAGAGAACTGCCAGAGGTACAAGCTGGGGTTCAAAGAGGTAGAGGAACTAGAGATCAAATTGCCAACATTTGCTGAATTATGGAGAAAGCAAGGCAGTACCAGAAAAACATCTACTTCTGCTTCACTGACTATGCTTAAGCCTTTGATTGTGTGAATCACAACAAACTATGGCAAGTCCTTAAAGAGATGGGAGTACCAGACCACCTCACATGTCTCCTGAGAAACCTGTATAAGGGTCAGGAAGCAACAGTTAGAACCGGATATGGAACAACTGATTGGTTTAGCATAGGAAAAGGAGTACGACAAGGATGTATATTGTCACCCTGCTTATTTAATTTATATGCAGAGTACATCATGCAAAATGCCGGCCTGGATGAATCACAAACCGGAATTAAGATTGCCGGGGAAAACATCAACGACCTCAGATATGCAGACGATACCACT
>NW_015172562.1:159489-161040 GCF_001447785.1 Gekko japonicus | reverse complement strand
GTGAGCTCCTGGCATTAAAGCTGTGAGCGAGCCATTTGCCTACTGCATAAATTAGTTTGCTCTGGAACCATCCTTCCTGAGCAAGGACAAAAATGTGTGAGCCGGAGGCTAAAAAACTGCGAGCCAGCTCACACTAACTCAGCTTAAAGGGAACACTGGAGAAGACCCTGATGCTGGGAAAGATTGAATGTAAAAGAAGAAGGGGACGGCAAAGGATGAGATGGTTAGACAGTGTTACTGAGGCAACGAACATGAAATTAAGCAAACTCCGGAGCACGATGGCAGACAGGAGGGCCTGGCATGATGTGGTCCATGGGGTCGCGAAGAGTCAGACTTGACTGTGCAACTGAACAATCAAGAAATAATAAATAAAAGACAAACTAAAGGATCACATGTTTCAGAGCATTTGGCGTGGGAGAGAAGTGGTCCTTGCTGCTTCTACAGCTTCCACATTTTTTTTAAAGCCTTGATGAAGGATCCCGTGCTGGCTTTGTACTGGAGGGAACCCCGCTGCCACTGCTGCTTCCCCCATGGTAGCCCTTTACTGATCCAGGAATACTGGAAATTCATGGGCCAGACAATTACATTATGTCTTGGGTCTTTCACACTGGGTACAGCCTGCACCTACTGGAGCAGTGTGAGGTGACTCCATGGTGGCTCCTTTGCCACTAGCACTGGCCTCTTCTAGGATTGCATTAAATCGTCTCTGGAGCTTGAAGCAATGTTGTGCCTTTACCAAAGCACTGGGTGAATATGTACTCCCCAAGTCATGGCTTACCATGGTGGGCAGGTGATTACACACTAAGCCTGTTGTCTTTATTATCTTACAAAATGGCAAGGTTCCCAATACTTCTGCATCTGATCAGAAAACCAGGACAGTGGTAAGATTGTCCTCATTGTATAACAAGTCGAACAATAAGGTCTCTTTTGTCTCCTTGGCCATTTGAATAATTTTTGTATGATTTATAGATGTGGTCTGCGTGCTTGAATAAAACAACTAGACTTTTACCAAGGGAATGTGAGCTGTTCTGAATGAGGTGATGCCAGATATTGGAAGGTTTGAATTGTCAGTGGCTGAGTAGCAGAGGGAAACATCCACAGTTTGCTCCACATCAGTTGTTACTGGAACTCCTAAGTAGCCAGAGGGGATTGGTTTGCAAATCTGTAAATAATGGGATTCTATTGGATCCTTATACTTTTCGTGTACTCTTCCCTGCTTTTCACTATCATCAGGGAGAATGGGTAGAATGATTATTTATTCTTGTGTTAACTCCCCCTTCCCCATAATAGAATGTGCTCCTCTAAGGCTCTGATAGCTCCCTAATACATTAATTATGAGACCCAGGTATGTATAATTTAAGATGTGCAATCTCCATTCCTTTGTAGTAAAGCTTTGCTTTGGATCTGGAGCGTCTTTCTGGAAAATCATAACTACCTGTAGTTCTTGCCAGATGTATTTCAGATGTCCAGGTAGTAGAAAGGACAACTGTCCTGAATGTCTTGGTCACAATCCTAAATGGAAACGGAGTTACATTCTCCTAAACCCACTGG
>NW_015172562.1:156109-159444 GCF_001447785.1 Gekko japonicus | reverse complement strand
TCTCAAGAGTCCTTGCTAGGTCCAAGATGGCTGGAAAGTTGTTGGTGTGTTTGTTAACAGGACTCAAGCTGAGAATGCAGCTCTGGTTTACAACTTTCTTCCTTGATGGCTCTAATTTGTTTGTTTTCACTTCATATCCTGTTTTTGATGGATCTATGCACACATTTAGTGAGGTCGTATGTTTTCCCTCTGACTGTTTTATAGCAATTTAAGAATCAACCCTGTATGCCAGATGAAGTCAAACATTTTCTTAGTCAATGAAGCAGGCAAATATTTTCCCTTCTTTCATGTTTTACATGTTTGTTGATTGATGCCTTATTGCAAAGATGTGGTCAGTGATCTTTTTTTCCAGGGAAGAAACCAGTTTGGCTTCACTGAATTATTGTGTATATCAGTATGGGTTATCTGATGGTTCTTTCATTAATATCAGTTGTGTCATGGCTTGTTGGATATTGTGTGGTTAGGTCCAAGAAAGAGGAGACTCTTTTTCATGTTTGCTCAGGATGAAGACTCTGCAATCCTATGCAGAATTATTTCAATTTAAGTGCAACAGCCACATTTGAAACATGTAGGCTTTTTCAGTGTTATGCCTTTGAGTGATCAACTCTTTTAAAGAGATGGAGTAGCCATTTGAAACAAACTTTGGATATGATCCAAGGAAAGTGAAGTATTACCAAAGTCCTATATTATAGATTGCAGAGGGTAAGATTTAAGAGCATTCTTAATGTTTGCATTTAAATGAATGGAACTTGGATGCATAACTCGTGACTGAATAGTGCTCTTTGAATTCATTGAATTGAAATTTCCATATGGTTTGGGAACCTATTAACTTTGTGATTTACAAATCTACTTTTAATTTCAGTTCTCAGCTTTCAAGATACACCACTCAGAATCTTCAGACTTCTGAAGCACTGGTATTTTAGCATCTGTAACAATCAGGGGTCATTTCGTAGAAAAAGAGCTAGGGGGACTCATTAGCATAACTCATTAGCATATGCCACACCCCCTGCCATCACCGGAAGTGTGTCCTCCCCACAGCCGGCGGCGACCTCCAGCGGGCACCAGCAGGGAGCTCCAGGCCCCGCCCTCCCGCACCTCACCCGGGGGGATGGCGTCCCCCCGCGTCCCCCCCCCAAATGACCCCTGGTAACAATTACTAATGTGAAGTTTAAAAGCTTTAAAGTACAGGGGAGCGAAGCTCACAAACATCAGGTTTTATCAAATGGAAATTCTTAAACTGAGTATACAAACGTAAGATTAAGATTATCAGCATTTAAAACTGAATTTAGATCTATTTTTAATCCCTCTGTTTTGGAGTGTGTCTGCCCATGATGCAACAAGTTAATCTGCTAAGTGAAGTGGAACAGATTCAGCAATGTGACTGGATTGTTTGCTGTACTGTAATCCTTTGTTTTTCTCTCCATTAGTGAAGTCACATACCATATTTTTTGGACCATAAGGCGCACTTTTTCTTCCAAAAAAAGTGAGGGGAAAAGTGTGTGCGTCTTATGGACCGAATACTGAGCCCCAGGGTTCAGAATATTTTTTTCCCCTGTTTTCCTCCTCTAAAAACTAGGTGCGTCTTATGGTCAGGTGCGTCTTATGGTCCGAAAAATACGGTAATTAGGTTGGTAAAACCAGCCTCATATTTTCTGCCCCCACAGAGCAAAAGCTGACCTGAATGGGAGTAAAACTCATCAGAGCTCCTTGTGCCTCAGCCCGAGTCTATTCACTGAGACACTATGGACTTGTCTCCTAGGAAGAAATATGAAAAACTCCCAGGATTCAAGCAAACTGTTTGGTTAGTTATTCAACACCTGTTTCCTCCAGGAGACCCTGATCCCAACATCCTACTAGCTCACCTGTTCTTCATAGTCTCTATTGTATGCAGAGCCAGCTCCTGGAACTTTGTAGAGTCCCTCCCTCAAAGATTGTTATTTTAAAAATTGATCTTCTGGGTCAAATGCTGCCAACACTTGCATACTGTTGGATGCAATTTTATGCAACTTAAGGCCAACATCTTCTGTGTCCTTTTTAGCAAGTCAGCGGCTTCCTCTGGAGTGGGTACAGACTTCAGTCCATCATCGACATAGAAGTCTCGTTCCACAAACCATCTAGCGTCCAGGCCATACCCCTCTTCTCCTATACGAGCGGTTTGGTGCAACCCATAGTTGGCAATCGCGGGAGATGGGCCATTTCCAAAAATGTGCACCCTCATGCGATATTCAGTGACCTGCTGGCTATGTTGCTCATCGCTGAACCACAGGAATCGCAAGAAGTTGCGGTGGTCTTCTCTGATGAGGAAGGAGTAAAACTTCTGCTGGATGTCTGCCATGACAGCTATAGCTTCCTTCCTGAAGCGGATGAGCACTCCAAGTAGGCTGTTCGTCAAGTCTGGTCCTGTGAGGAGGGCCCTGTTCAGTGAAAGACCTTGAAACTGTGCACTGGCGTCAAAGACCACTCGGATCTGACCTGGCTTCTGTGGATGATATACCCCAAAGAATGGGAGATACCAGCATTCCTCACCTTCCTTCAGAGGAGGCGTGAGTTCTGCATGCTTGTTCTGAAGCATTTTGTCCATGAATTCCACAAAATGCACCTTCATCTCAGGCTTCCGTTCCAGGGTCCTGCGCAAGGTGCTGAGTCGAGACAAGGCCTGTCTGCGGTTGTTGGGTAGACGCTGCCTAGGCACTCGGAAAGGAAGCGGAGCCACCCAGCTTCCAGATTTTCCTTGCCTAAGCCCTTCGTCCATCAGCCGCGGGAACTGCTTGTCTTCTAGAGATGGAGCAGGTTCGTTGTCGTCCTTCGTAGTCTGGAACACTGTAGCTCCCAAGCCGGAGTCTCTTTCAATTCAGGTG
This sequence comes from Gekko japonicus, assembly GCF_001447785.1. Taxonomy (NCBI): domain Eukaryota; kingdom Metazoa; phylum Chordata; class Lepidosauria; order Squamata; family Gekkonidae; genus Gekko; species Gekko japonicus. The sequence continues at coordinate 156,586 of NW_015172562.1, read as the reverse complement.
AAGTGATCTGGACATGGCTCCAGGCGGGAGGGTCGCCCATTGTCTAGGATGCTGGTGGCGAAGACACTCATCCGAATTGGCATCTGCAGGCGATCTATGCACACGTTCCCCACGATGACCCATCCCAGCTCTAGTCTCTGAGCATGCGGCATGCCAGGAGGTCCTCTGAGCAGATCATGACCAGCCAATAGGTCAGGGATGTCCGTTCCCAACAGGAGCAGGATCTCAGCGTCGGGAACTAGGGGAGGAAGTTGGCTTGCAATAGGTGCTAAATGAGGATGGTGGAGTGCGACGTCTGGCGTGGGAATCTGATCACGGTCATCTTGTAGAGCATCACATTCCAACAATGATGGCAGGGGGAACTGAGTTTTGCCGTTGAGTGATTCTATCTGGAACCCGATGGCTGTCCTCCCCGCCGTGCGCTGGACCCCAGCACACATCTTCAGAGTATATTGGAGTTCTTCACCCTGAATATTG
>NW_015172562.1:155382-155859 GCF_001447785.1 Gekko japonicus | reverse complement strand
GATGGGCATATTTTTTTTTGTCTTGACAAAGAGCCAATATAGTAGGTAATGTGAAAGACCTCTACCTGAGACGCTGTAGAGCAGCCATTAAGACTAGACAATACTAACTTTGACAGACCAATGTTCTGACTTCAGTGTAAGGCAGCTTCATGTGATTTCATGGGTTCAAAGGTCATGTATGCATTCTCCCATCTGGTAGTCTGTGGTAGTTTGGTGTAGTGGTTAAGTGTGCGGACTCTAATCTGGGAGAACCGGGTTTGGCTGTAGAGCAGCCATTAAGACTAGACAATACTAACTTTGACAGACCAATGTTCTGACTTCAGTGTAAGGCAGCTTCATGTGATTTCATGGGTTCAAAGGTCATGTATGCATTCTCCCATCTGGTAGTCTGTGGTAGTAAATTTACACAGGGATTGTGCTAGCTGCATTTAGCTAACATTATAGTGGGGTTATCAGCCATGATTTACCCCCATTCCT
>NW_015172562.1:153478-155239 GCF_001447785.1 Gekko japonicus | reverse complement strand
TCCTGCTAGCAGGGGACATTTTCCTGCATCTACTGAAGGAGTCAGGTTTACTTTCTCAATGACAGGGCACGACACATGCCTAAAATGCCCATATGCTGGATCCAACATGGAGGATCTGGTTCTTCTCAAAGAAGTCTTTCCACTGCTCCCAGAACTCTTGAGGACCAGGGAGCTGTCAACAAGAAAATCCCACTTATTCATGGGCTTTAAATGCCTGCTCCCATGGGTCAGTTTGCCTCATACTTTGCTAGAGAGTGTGGCTTTAAAAAACAACAGACAAAGCCTCCTGTCCTGTCCTGGAACTTGTATCTTATGCCAGGATAAAACTATATCAGACAGGTACTAGATACAATGACCAAGACAAGAACTTCTCAAAGGACAACAATTGCTTCATTTGTTCCACTAGCCCTAAGAAGAGTCTTTGCATTTCTTTCAGTGATCTCCACTGTAAACTTCAGCATCTCTCTCTCGTCCTCCTGCAGATGATCCTGCCCAGCATAACTTGGATCACAGTCATCCTCCCAACCCTCAGGTCATTCAAACCCCAGTCGTTTCCACCCCTGTCATTCCACCAAGACCTTTAACTGGTCAAAAGGACACTCCTGTCCAAATGCCACACCAGGAGTCCTCTGATTCAATGGAAGACAATTCCGATACCGAAGCATCTGAGGCTCACACCTCCCCTGATCATAAGTCTCCTAATCAGGCTGTCGCTGATGATTTGCCCATCTCCCCATCTGACAATCTCATGTCATACACAGATCTTGTAAAAAGAATGGCCCATTCCCTAGGCCTCTCTGTCGTTCAGCAACACCCACAGGTGACGGATGCGGTTTTTGACATCATTCAGCTTGATACATCTTCCACTCTGGCATTACCCATGTCCACTGTCCTTTTGCAAGCTACAAAGGCACCATGGGAGAAACCTTTATCAGCCCCGGTGTCGACACGACGACTGGACCATATGTACAGAGTCCAAGAGACAGGGGCCGAATTCCTATTCTCCCATCCTCAGCCAAACTCTATGGTTGTAACATCCTCCTCAAAATCTAAACGAACACACTCTGCACCTTCAGACAGAGAAAGTAAAAAATTCAGGGCCCATGTGCCAGCTCCAGCGATGGTGTGGCCTCTCGGTAGCCTTCTGTTCCGCTGACTACCTGTTCCTCCACGGCTCCAGGTGGCTCAGAGGCCGCAGGGCGCCTCACACTCAGCCAGGGCTGTGGGAGGGAGGGAGCGCGGCTCCTCCACGATTCCACGCTCGACCAGGCCCTCTTCTAGAAGCCCCGTTGCATTTCAGGCCACAACGGGCCTTCCTCCTAGTCATATTATATTGTAAAACTTGACAATATTACAGGAGGGAGGGAGCGCGGCTCCTCCACGATTCCACGCTCGACCAGGCCCTCTTCTAGAAGCCCCGTTGCATTTCAGGCCACAACGGGCCTTCCTCCTAGTCATATTATATTGTAAAACTTGACAATATTACAGGTCCATCACTCTCAATGAGCATCCGGATATAAACTCATTTCGTTTCTTCCTCAGGAGTAATCCTATAGTAATGAAGGTGTCAGCTTCTTGCTACAGTTCAATGTTCTGTTTAAGAGCAACCCGATGTTTAATTTCTTCTTTATATTTTTCAAATAATCCTGAAAAATAACCCATTGTATTTTAAATGAATAAGCAACATTTAGCTGAATGGAATATTATACAAACTTTTCATATTAATTTATATATATATATATTTTAATTTGTAAAACTTAC
>NW_015172562.1:128375-148454 GCF_001447785.1 Gekko japonicus | reverse complement strand
GGACACGGACTTAACCTTCGATGTCGACGGCTTCGATGTCGATGCGTCGGCAGCGGAAGACATGACGACGGAGGAAATAACCGGCGGGTCAGCCATCGGTTGAAGCGCCTTCTCCAAAAGGAAAACTCTTAAACATGCCGCTGTTTTTCCGTGTTTGGTTGGAAAACTGCGCACAATGTTCACAAGAGTTTGGCTTGTGGGTCTCTCCAAGACAAAAAATACAGTACTTGTGTCCGTCTGGAGGAGCCAATTTACTTCCACAAGTACGACAACGGTTGAAAAATCCCCACTTTTTTGACTTTTTTGTCTTCTTTTTCTCCATAGACTGAGGAGAAAAAGCCAGCGACAAGGAGGGTGGGGGTGGGTGGGCCAGCGGCCCGAAGGCCTGAGGCAATTTTACCTCAGACGACGAAAACAAAAAGTATCCTTTTTTTTGTCAAAACAGAGAAAGAAAAAGAAACTGAAGAAAAACTGAGGCAAAAAACGAGAGCTGATCACTAAAAAGTGACTCAAAAGCAGCGATCCGGCCAGACCTCTCGAAGATAGGTCTGCTCAGCGCGGCGGAAAGGAAAGAACTGGCGGGATGTCCATGCCTGCCCTTCTGGGCATGCTCACTGGGGCTCCTGGGCATGCTCAGTTGGGCCAGGCACGAAAATCCTTTTAAGAGAGCTTGCTAGGCACCGGCAGATCCAACGCAGGTGCACTAGATCCCATTGGTGTGAATGCACAGAGACCACGAAGATCAGAAGTTTATTATAACAGTCATCGAACAGATAAAAATAGTTTTACACATTGCTAAGGATAAAATACAAATCTGCCTTAAATATACTACTAAAATATACACTATTGAATATATCATTTACTCTGTCTCAATAAATTTGAGCCAAACATTTAAATTTATGACTTGCATTTAAACATAAATACTTCTGTGGCTGCTATGGTATTTTCTATGTGAACATGTACAAGTTGAATGGAATAGCAGTACTACTAATAGCAATAGTAATAAGCCACACTTCACTTATAAGGCATTCAGTTCTGATGGCATTTTGAAGGACTTATAAAATGAGAATAAATAATTATAAATAGTAAGAACCCCTGTACATAAAGGTAAAAGAAGCTTAAAACAGCAATAAAATGCATTTTAAAATTCTTAAGAAGCAAGCCCATTTCCAGGTATTTCCCAACCCAGAGCTGGCAACCCTACGTGACCTCTCTCTCTCTCACACACACACACAGTTTGCAGAATGCCAGGACAGGGTGAGCCTCAGGTGTCACAAGAGGCAGACTTTTTGCTTTACGGTAGTCTAAAAGTAACATCAGATAGTTTTGAAATGTTCAGGGACCTAGCAGGCACATGCTTTACTTCAACATAGTTTATTGGGGCCAGGAAGCTCTCTTCCCCCTAGGCAACGAGTGTTCAGTCTCCTTAGCTTTTTAAGCAGGGCTATTTTTGGGCAGGAACGCACAGGAACAGAGTTCCGGCTGGCTCCCGAGTTGGCCACGCCCAGCAGGAACTCATTAGCATAATAGGCCACACCCAACAGCAGAAATTCATTAGGATTGGCTACATTAGGGGTGTGTGGCCTAACATGCAAAGGAGTTCCTGCTACAAAAAAAGCCCTGGGTTTTGACAACAAACAAGGTAAACAGAATAACAAGCAAAAGGTGGGTGTGGCTGGATAACCACACTTCTGGTAATGTGGGGGTGCGGCCTAATGTGCTAGTGAGCTGTGCTGGCAGGGGTGTGGCCTAATAGGCTAATGAGTTTCTGGTGTTGGGTGTGGCCTATTATGCTAATGAGTTCCTGCTGGGCTTTCTCTACAAAAAGAGCCCTGTAATTTTAAGTACCCCCCAGAGCTCAATGGAGAAGGTTTTTTTGTTGGGCTGAACATCCTTACATGTTAAAGCAGAAAGTGCCAAAGCAAGATTACAGCCGAACATCAAGAAGACAAAAGAAATGACTACTGGAGAATTACACAACCAAATCAAGCCCGAACTCTTTCTAGGAGTAAAAATGACTAAACTGAGGCTATCATACTTTGGTCACACCCTGAGAAGACAAGAGTCACTGGAAAAGACAATAATGCTAGGAAAAGCTGAAGGCAGCAAGATAAGAGGAAGACCCAACATGAGTTGGATTGATTCCATCAAGGAGGCCACGACCGTCAATTTGCAAGACCTGAGAATGGCCGTTAATGATAGGACATTTTGGAGGACATCAATTCATACAGGCACCATAAGCCGGAAGTAACTTGATAGCACTTAACACATATGAACATGCTTCTGGTGGACTCCTACTTGTTTAGTGATCTAGCCTGTACACTGGAGCACTAAAGCATCGTTCCACAAATAGCTGAAATCAGTCATCTAACTTTTGGCATAAAAGTCAAGGAACTTTCTGTCTCAAAAGAGTTGTGAAAAAGCTACATACCACTAGGAAGTTTACCAAAGGAGTGTGCCCCATACAGACTTAACCAGTATTTGGTCAAATATTTGACTCCCTGCCTAGCTTTTAACAAACAAAGAATTAAGGCTTAACTCAAGCTGATACAGGACATATATCCTGTCACATACATAATGACAGGATACAAACTGAGACTTAACCCATTGCCAGTTCTATTAAATCATGTCAAAGACAGGGGACATTTATTATTATAAATAACAATACAAAATTCCCATTATAGCTGTGTAGCTGTGTATAATTGCAAAAATAAAGTAAAATGTAAATGGTACTTTTGTTGTTGCAACAACAACAAAGGTGCTTACAATCTGAAAGCTGGGAGGGTAGGAGACTTAAGGGTTACAAATTATGAGTTTGAGTAAATATAGCTGCATGCACTTGGAATTCAGTGATGCTGGAATGAAGATTACAGAGGAAGTTAAGCAAGGGATTGGTGAAAGGCTGAGTTTTGCGTATGCCCTTGGAAGAAAGAGAGATAACCCCCCATACCTTTTCAGAGACAAAGTTGTAAAAGGGGAAAGAAGAGAAAATGGATGGAGTTACTTCAAAAACAACAATTCACTGGAAACTTTAACTTCAGAGTTGTTCAGTGTAACAGAAATGGGATATTTTTAAAAAAGAAATGAAGGATCTTATAGTTCTTACACATGTATTAGAGCAAATTTGACCAGTGAACTGATTTCAATGATGAATGATCATAATTTGTAAAATGGCTGTCAAGTGAAGGTAAGAAGCAGATAAAACTGCAAATGTATGAAATCACAGGCCAAGTCATACTGTCATGTTTATCTCGTAAATGCAATTATTGGGGACTGGCTGGGTAATGTGAAATGTTTATCACAGATCTGCTATGCTGTATAAAGCTTTCTTAACAACATGGACAGTATCTGTAATTGGTGGCAAGCTTATCACTTAGTAACAATAACCTCCACTAAATTGTGCGAATTGACCTGACGCAACCCTCAGAATTAAAGGAATGTTTTCATCATCAGCTCCAGATGGGAGAACCAATGGTGAAGCTTTTCAAGCATTTGTGGAGATATGCTGTCATCTAGTGGGGATGATACTGAGCTACACGTTTCCATAACCACATACAGTTCTGCCTGGCTTTCACCTGTGACCCACACAAGGATGGAAGTGGCTGCTATTCCACTCACAGTACTACACTAATAACATTACTACAGATTTGTCAGACGTGGAATCCTCAGGCTATGTTATGCCAGCACTGTGGATCCACAAGATGCCAAAAGAACCCTGGGTCAGATGATCTCATTCTAAGGGCAGTGCCATTCTCCATCAACGCAAGTGGGCCTTGTGCCAGGAGAAAGCTTACTGTGCCAAAGAACCACCATTAGCAGAATGGATCCGTAGGCTGCAACTACATTTGTGTGTGTGCCACAGAATATAAACCTAAGGTGGCTATAACATGGGAACCCCTGAATTTCGAGTCCAAGAACCCCCACCCTACTACCAAGTTAAAATTTGATTAATGAATCGAAAACTCGGAGACTATGGCAGAGAAAAAGATTTCCAGCTGTAAAAGGAGGCCCACGGGCTGAGAAAATATATTAAACTGTGGTTAAACTGGACACAGGCAGTTACTGGAAGAGTCTCTGGTGAGAAGCAAGAGATATGTTAAGCAATTTGTGGTTAAACTGGACAGAGTTCAGCAGTTCATTCCTAGGGGTCCCTCTGCATGACTGTCTGGAAAATTGGGGAACAGCTTTAATTAGAAACAGCAGTATGCACAAGATGGGAGGTTGAAGGGATTGCTTAGGAATTACTCAGTCTTGCTTAAGCTTTTGTTCACAGGTACCTTTGAAAAATAAATTTGTCTTATTAAATTTGTCTTATTAAATTTCTAAACCGCTATCCCCTGGAGGACTCAGTGGTGTACAACATACTTAAGATACAATTCAGTTAAAACATCACAAGAGCATAAATTAATTTAAAGCCCAGATAACGAATCATAATTCCAATAAAACCACGGGAAGCATTAACCTTCTGTCTTGGGTGGCGTTCTGCAATGCATGAGGGTCACTTCCTCTAAGGTCATGGGATTATGCACAGAAGATATAATTACAGGAAGATGGTGTGTGATCTTTTGATCTGCTCACTGAAAACCATTTTAAAAATGCACTGTCTGGCCAGTAAAAGTTTAGAGCAATCCAGGGAGAAACCCAGAGAGATACCCACCATCAAGAAACCAATCTTGTTTCTACGTTCTCCGACTCCGGCACAACCATATGGGCATCTGCTTCCTCTTTGTTATCCTTCAGAAGACAAAAGTGACCTCCTGGTCACCCTGTTGCTTCAGCTGGTATCCTTCATCCCCAAGGGGAATAGCATTTGCACGCTTTATTTACCATTGCTAGTTTAATGTGCTATGACAATCAATAAACCAGTTTGACTCAAATCTAATCAGCTGCTGCCTGACTCGTCTTTGCTTTCACTGGAGGTCCAAGAACGTGTGTGCCACTGTGACCTACTTAGCAGAACTGAACAGTATAACAGGATTAGCAATGCTGTGTTACAATACTTGGGATGTGCAGCCCGGGAACAGGTACTGGATCATTCTGCAAGTGTTTCTGGAGCTGAAAGGAGGTACCTTTCAATTGGACTTAGCCTTGTGCCAGTTGGCTCCAATTAAACCTTAAGGTTGGTAAGCTGTGCCCATTGTTGAATGTCTTGCAACAGGTGAATTTATATTAGTATATTTATAACCTACCTTTACTCCAGCAATCAAGACAACACACACAGTTCCCAGAAAGTTCAACCTGAGCTTTTGAAATGTTGTTCAAGCCATCCCTGTTCACCCTTAGCAGATGTATACAGGACAGTGCTACCTGAGAGGGAACCAGTATCACAGGTTGCTATCAAGAACAGCAGCTTTTGGCTATTTGAAATCCAAGCTGAGTAAGGAAGAAAGCCATCTGAAGCAACTCTTTGGACTTCAGGTTTATCTCCCTTTCACACTCAGTACATGAACACTTGAAGGAATGCTCAACAGAAAACAATGAGGCAGGCACACAGTCCTAGCCACTCAACGCCCAGTGAACACACATCCACAGCCAAGAGTGGTGGTGGGGAGATGTCAAAGTACTTCGACTTCTACCATTCTACTCAGCTAAACGCTAAGTCTCACTGTAGTGGACGAGACTCTTCCTCCTGAGAAAGGCTCCTGTCTCCAGAGGAAGCTCAGCATTTAAAAGTTCAGTGAGCAGAGCATTCCTTTACAGGCCAACCAACTAGTGACTTGTATACTGTGCAGAAGTAGCAAATTAGTCACATTCCTGTTGTCAGACATCCTAGAAAACATAAAATTGTTCTAGTGTAGTTTTCTAGCAGAAAGGGCTAGACCTCAAGGAATAATTGTCATATGGGAACTGGCCCGACCAAGTCCTAGACCTTCCGAATTTTACAGCGACTTTGTGGGGGCTTAAACCACGTGATATGAAACAAACAGACATATTTAGAACATCCATCATGACTTGACTATTCCCCACCCCCACGATTGCTCAATATGGCAGTGAGATTACCAACAACAAAAAGGATGAGTGAGAGCAAAGATGTTCTCAAATTGCAAGCAGGACACTTAGGCCGCAAAAAAAAAGAAGTTGAATTCAAGCCAGAATATAGTCAGAAGCTTGTACTTCCAAAAGTAGAAATTTGGGGCAGTACCTAATCCATCCTGATAGCCTTTTTTGCTGTAGTTCCCAAATGTAGAGGGGGTACTCCTGCCATCTATCCTGTCTTGTACTCTTCTCCCCCTCAATAATAGGTTTCAAAGCCAGAGCTGGTAGAATCATGATTAAAGAATATGCTGTGATTTAAAAAGTCCTTGCCTCTAATTAACTAGGTGGCTTTATGCAAGACATTCCCTTTCCCATCCATCTGCAATATGGGGATGATGAAAAAATACAAGTTTTCATACAGGGCTTAATGGGTTTTCCCTGAAATCTCAACGAGGGGTGCATGTTATTTATTTTATTTTTTTAAACTGGCATGTTCGGTCCAGTTCTGTTGGACCTGAAAAAAATCTCGGATCCAAATAACATTATAGTATTCGGATGTACTATTTTTCAGAAATCCTGAAATTTTTCAGGTCCAATCGACCCAAACTAAAAAAATACCACTAAAACATACCAGCCCAATCCTGGGGCTGGCTTGGCTTTGTCCACAGCCCAGTTTAAACCAAACTGCAGAAGGTAGCGCAGAGCTGCACCAGGGATCAGCTCCCCACAGGCACAGCAGATCCTGGCTGGGCAGCCCTCTCCTGCCGCCCAGTTTAAACTGGGTAGCAGGAGAAGGCAGCACAGAGTTGCGCTCTCAGGGAGCAACCTATGGGCACAGCAATCCCACCTGGGCTGCCCTCTCCACACTCCACTCAACTCTCCACCAACCCAAGCTGGTCTTGGGCTGGCTTCTCTTGCAGCTCGTTTTAAACCAGGCTGCAAGAGAAACCAGCCACAGCTGAGGCAGCAGGGAGCTCTCAGCTCCCTGCCAGATCTCCAGGCTGACTTCTAAAGTCCCTTTAAAGTCCCTTTAAAGTCTAAAGGGACTGCATAAGCCTGTCAAACAAGTGTGAGGTGGGCGCAATAAGCTCTGGCCTCTCCACTGTTTTCAGATCTACCCCAAATCCCCAAATATATCTGGGATTCCCCCCCCCCAATTCCCCCCAAAAAACCTGGATAAATCTAGGAAGCTGAAATGTAATGGGAAAAACCCAGTTAAGGTATTATGTATAACCTTATTGGAATAAGGTTATACATAATACCTTAACTGGGTTTTTCAGCTCCAGTATATATTTTCAGCTCCAGTAGATCCAAATGCACACACTATCTTAACTTTTTATGTAAGCTTTTTTTAAAATCAGATTTTCTCTGCATATAAGGATGCTCAACACCATAGCTCTTTCCCATTCTACCCTAATGGCCTCAAGACCTTCAAAACAGAGATACAGGATTCCCAAGGACAAAGCAACTTGTATTCGCCAGGCAATAACCACATCCCCCTTCCTGGGCTAACATTCCTTCTGCAGGTGTATGAAATTCTATTTGCAGAAGAGCAGTACTTGCCCCTTCCCTGGGCTCTACTTTGCTTTGACTGACTGTAAAGCACTTTGAACAGAATTTTGTTTTGGAGAATCCTTTAAATTAAAAACAGAGAGTTTGATTTTGGCTTTTATTTCTTTTTGAAAGAAGCCTGAACTGGCATCTAGAATCAAAATCTTCAAAAAGTCTATACAAAGACATATACAAAATGTACAGGAAAGTTTTGCCAAAAATGGGAAACAATATAAAGAAGGCAGAGAGAGAGAGTGTCAAGTCACATTAACACTTTCAACTGCTCAAGAGGACAGGAGTGGTTTTTAAGACTACACAAACCTCTTAACACAAAATACATTGATTTACACTATATACAAGAATGCATAAAGATGCAGCACCCCCTCTTTATCGTGTTCTTCCAACATGAAGCTGGATTGCTTCGCTTTCTGTGAGCCACAGAAGCAATATGCTGGAAGGAAAGGAAAACCTGGAATGGAAATGGTTAACCCCAAGTCATAACTGAAACACTGCTGTGCCTCCGAGGCCATAAGGGTTTTAACAGTCAATTCAGTTGAATGGAGAAATGCTTTGTTCCTCATAAGTTTCAAAGATGGATGGATTTTACTCCATTTCAGTGAATCGGGCAAACATAGCTTTCCGTACAGCATCTTTGTAGGAGTCTGCAGTGGAGACACCGTATGAACTACCCTTTGCTCCTAGTCCAGCCCCTCTCATTCTCACTTGAGCCTGCAAAGGAAACCAGACCTTTAGTAGCTTGAAAGGAGCAAAAAGATATTATACCATGATTAAAATATATTGCCCATGTCAAACATCCTAAGTCAGAGGAAGAACATCATTTAAATTCAACATTAACAGTGCAACTGTAAGCAATTACCCCCTTTTAAATCAACTGACTTCAATGGGCTTTGAAGGTGTTACTCTGTTCAGGATTACACTGTAAATTAACTACTAAACAGGCAGAATAAGTGTTGAATTATTTCCTAAATGATACTCTCAATAGTTCCTTTATATTCTTTATATTAAAAAGTACTTGGAATTGTATTAATACATCCTATACTGTCAAGATATCAATGAGCTGAAGAACAGGCCTATGTCTTTTTTCCAAATGCATTTCTATGGAAAGCTCCATGTTGCTGTGAAATTTTAGAATCGATGTCTACTAGCGAGAATGTCAACAGCCACACGCAAAAGAATCCCAAATTACATGCAAGGGAAAACAATTCTACAAGTTCTCACAGGAGATTACAACTGCTTTTAACAGCAGCCTCAGAAGAGACAGCATATTCCAGCAATTAATTTTATTTAGACACTGAAAAGTCCTCCTTGCTGTTCAGCAAAAAAAGAAATTTGAAAATATCTAAGACTGAAATGTGTTCAGATCTTTCTCCAAGTAACCTTACTCATTCTTACCTCAATAGGAGCAGTGATGCCTTGGCATTTTCTTCCTAATCCTGAGCCTTCCCTCCACCCCATGGCCTGAAGCATTTTGTTGCCAATATTGCTATGGTCAATACCATCTTTAGTGGGCTGCTCATAATTCCTACAGAAAAGTTGCACAGTTAAAGCAAGAACAGAATTTCCCAAATTTTCCTAACAGTAATTACAACATCTTTCAAATACATACACAGTGCCAGCATCAAACACTTTTTTCCGCTTTGGCTCTGGTGGCTCCGGAATGCCATACTTCTCACGGCGTTCAGCTGCTCTGTCTCTGTATTTCATCTGAAATGAGATCAAGTCCATTAGCCCAGTCACCCCTGACCCAGCAACCCAGGAGCTAGGCAAAACAGAAGGCCAAGTATGCAACTACTAGTCAAGCAAGATACAGCACAGTGAGCATACAGATTCCCACTCTAATTCTACTGGGGTTGATGATAATTTTTATGCCAAGGCTTTCAAGGTGTTAGCCGTGGTGGGGAGGAAAAACCAGCCACAACAGAAAATGTTGATTCGAACTGTCACAGCACGTGGGTGACATTAATATTGGATGCAACTTAGTTATCTCACCAGAAGCTCTATTAGCATGGATTCTTCAAATATTAATATATTGACAGACTTTGTGAATGTAATCCCCTCTCCCCAAAGCAAAACACAATTCCCGGCAACCAATTTACACCACACTATTGTTTAGGGGCTGTAGACTTCTACTACTAACCTCTCTCTCACGCATTTCCAAAGCTTCAAGTTCTTGTTCTGATAATCTAGATCGTCTATAGATGTCCATGTTTTGCTGTACATGAAAAATAGTGCATTGCATAATTTAATAATTAAACTGAGCAAACAATACACTTTTTAGAAAGTTAGCAACTTATGAAGAGAGCTTTGACTCTCAAAAGCTCATACCCCTAAAATCTTATCGGTCTCTAAGGTACTACTGGACTTGAATCTAGCTCTTCTACTGCACACTACTAAAACTAACTTATATCCTATTTGTTTGAGACAAGACTAGCATGTAGTATTTTCAGGAACCCGCTTCCAGGCTATTGCTGGATCCAACATCCTTGCTGAGACTTCACAACTACAAATCTATGCAGTGCCACAGGAGACCGCATGGTAGGACCTATATAAGCTGCCTTGAGTTCCATGATAGCATAATATTGTAAATTAACAATCTCTTAAGACATCTAGGGTAAGTGAAACACAAAACTGAAGAACCTATTTTATCTATGTAAAGAAAATGAGATTCATTCCAACTGAGCTGTACTTATGCGTCCTTTATAGAACTTATAGAAAGAGTAAAACAGGAGTCCCCAACCTTTTTCAATCTGCAGGCACCTTTAGAATTCTGGTACAGTGTAGTGGGCACAGCCACAAAATGGCTGCCACAGTAGTGTTTTTAAAAATCTGCACAGCCAGTCAAATCTCCAATGGCCAATCAGAAGCCTTGCTAGGCAAATGCCCCACCTGGACCTACACACTTTCTAAAAACACCTGATGGGCACCAGGAAAAGTGTCAGTAGGCAATACGGTGCCCATGGGCCAGGTTAGGGACCCCTATTCTAGCATGTTCTCCATGATCTTTTTGCTTTTACAGCAAAAGGAATAAATTCGTCTTCAGCTCTATACCACACTAGATTCTGAAACATGAAAAAACTGAAGAAACACCCTACCTTGTGTAGATCGGAGAGCTGCTGGTGCCTTACTAAAGCGTCTTTATTTGGAAATTGCCTTCTACATAACAAACAAGCCATTTTTTTCCAATCTGTTAACTTTTCTTCCTCACTCTCCAGTCTTTCCAGGAAATCCTCTTCATTATCACTGTCTCCACTATAAGCAGCCACCAATCCACGCTGGAAGAAAAACAGCGCCAAGAATGAGGATGGTCGCAAAACACACTACTTATAGGTGACAACATCAAGTAGACAAAATTGCAGCGCACACAGATGGAGGATTAATTCGGAGAGGTTGCAGTGCTCCTTACATTTTTCAAATGAAAGCAGACAGCCTCAAAGTGCTGCTAATGCACTATGACACTTCTGTGAAATGGATACATGGATCTGTATTCTGCTTTTAATATAAGGACTAGAACCCTCCTTAATGTTCTCCACAAAAATGGAGAACAGTTCCTCAGTTCAATTACTAAGGAAGAGAAAATCAGCCATCAACAGAAAAGGGCAGCATCAACTAAGGCTCTTTAGAAAGTCTGATAGACACATGTGTCTCTTTGCAACTCCAAAGGGGCCAAATTTCTGGCATCTCTCTGCCCAAAACACACAAGTCAGACTGACCTTTACAAGGAAAGATACAATTTCATGCCTACCAAGTGATAAGCCATACCCAAACACAAGTCCCAGTGAACATTTATTTCTCAAGAGTACGAATTTACCAACACACAGACATACTGACAGGAATCTTAAAGGGGGGGGGGAGTCCACACAAGCTACTGCACACTTACTTTGAGTGGGTTATCATCTTCTCCGTTCTTTATCACCTCTGTCATTATCTGCTGTCTCTCAGACAAGGTGCCCTGAAATAAGAAAACACTAATGAGCCCAAAGGTTGCACACGTAGGGCCTTCTCTTGCACATCAACCCCTACTAGTCAACCACTACCTACCTTTTTCTCAAACAGAGCAAAACCAGCATCTGCTGCTGCAGACTCTCGTCTTTCTTCCTCCCTCACATTCAGAGGCTGGAAACTATTCTTGAAATTCTCCTTCTGTTTGTTTAGGCTCTTAGCCCAACGTTCCATATCTTTAGCAATCTGAACAAGGGGGAAAAAGACTTAAATCAGCTATTTTTTTACATAGTATTGCATATCTCTTCTAGGACTAGTTATATAGTAGTGGAACTGTAACATCTGCACACAAATCAATTTAATTTCATCATTTTCTTTCATTTTAATGTTCCTAGCATGTAAAAACTGATTATATCATCTAAAACTCCCATGTAAAAACCCCTGCATTTGGAAACCTCCAGAGCCAACTCCCAATGCTTGGCCATTTGAAGACTAAGGAATATTTGCAATATTCCTTAGCCCCAGCACACAGAGCTTGAGTTTGGGAGATTCAGACTCAGTTATGCTGTAAACACAGCCACGGCTTTCTCAAGTTCCAGCTTTTCTAGTGTGTCCCATTTCCCTTGACAGCTTCCCAGGGTGTTAAGCATTTTAAAATACCCAGATTTCCAATCACAAAAATATATGTAATTTTTAAAAGCTGCCGCTTTAATGTCACCTGTTGAGCTGTTTTGCTCTTGGGTTTCTCTTTCTTTTCTTTCCCTTCTTTGGCTGAAGGTGCATTTTGTTGGTATGTTGTTCCCTCTGCAGCAGGTAGGTAAGTCTCTTTTTCACCATCCCAGTAAAGATACTGTTGTGTTACTGCATTGTAGTAGTACTAAAAGAAATAAAGATCTCTTACATATGCATAAGCAGCCAACAGGCAAGACAACTATTACTGTTTTAGTAAACTGGGACAGGATTTTCAGAATTACCATCTCTGTATCTAGTGACTAAAATGGATTCACAATATTACGTTCAAGTTCTTACGCAGCTTCACAATTTGTGGCAAACGGCATCTCTAAGAATGCCCTATCTAACAGGGCAAACAGATGTCAGAGGCCTGTTAATCAACGCGCCTCAGACCACACACGCATATGCAAATGCCAATATATCAGACTGTTGGTCCATCTACCCCAGTATTGTTTGGTGTTTTCCAAAACCTTAGATAAGAAATCTTTCCCAAGTGCCAGGAGGTAGACTCTGACAAGTCCATTTCCTAGGAGTCCTTCAAGACTTAGCACAGAGTCTGTGTGACTCAGAAGTATTCTTCATTTAGGACAGCCAGAAGATTTCTGTTTGCCTTGAAGTTTGGATCATAACAGAACAACATTTCATATAAGGTAGGACAGCTACAGCTGCCTTATCCATGCAAGAGCTAATAATCTACTCTAGTCTTTCCATGCACCTCCCTCCCCACCATCTCCTTCCAGCAACACCTTTCCCTTTCATTAAGTCTCTTAAACATCTCCCCTCCTCCTGGACAATGAAGTTATTGCAGAAGTCTCTTTGATGACCCAAGTTCTTTTTTCTTTTTAAGTTCCAACAGCCAAGAGAATTCTGTTTACCTGGGAGTTTGGATCATAATAGAGCCCTGTCACAGGATCATAATAGAAACCTGATGATTCATCATATTGATATGTAGAAGTGTCTGGGATGGCTGTAAAATGACAGTGTGCGCTATTACCAAGGTACTCATATTACATAAAAATTATTAACAATTAACAAAACATCTGGGATCAAAGCAGTGAAAGACATTATAGCAGTTGTTCTCAGTCCAACTTCATCTTGCCGGATGAATATACTTGGCCTGGGTTAAAGCAACTAGCAAAGCCCTTAGCAAACTTTGAGTCTGGGAGACATACAGCAGGTACTTAAGAATGCTGTTTTCTATGAGGCTGAGAGAGAAGGCATTGCCGTACTCATATAAGATGATGCTAGTAAGTATTCTGTACCCTGTTCCTTCTAAGGCCACTTCTCCAAGACAAGAAAGTGTTCAGGTAGAATGAAAAAGTTAATTCTAAACACAAGCGGCCTTCTTCCTAAGGATGTATACACCCCCACTCAACCAGTGTTATGTACTCCTACTGGATGACATGCTCTTTAAGAATTAGTAGCAATTAATGTGGCTTACCATATTTGGTCCCAGGGACTACACCAGTTGGAGATGTCGATGGCACTTGGGAACTAGTGCTTGGCTGTGCTACCTGTTTTTTGGGAGGACATTAGTTATTCACACATAGAAATGTATTGATGATACATATATGTACAAAAAGTATCCCTCCATGAACCTACTAAGGATCCTGGATATAGCCCAGTACCTCCTATTAGGCTGCAATGAATAGGTTTAGGTACTGGCTGTCTTGGGCTGCGAGATAAACATCTGCCTACTGGTATCATACAGAATCATTACAAACAGTAAGACAAAAAGTGCTACAGAATCTGAATTCATATGAAAATAAGAAATATTGTTAAATCTTTAAATTATGTGAAATAAGTAAGAATTCCATACTAAGCCAAACTCTGTCTGCAAGAGTAACACTCTGAAACAGAAGACACCCTATATTTACCGTGGATTCAGGCGAGCTAGTTTGCTGATTATACATCTGAGGACTCTGGGAAACAACAGCTGCTGTAGTTGCTGCTGCAACTGAAGTACCTGCCAATAAATAGAGTTAAGAATTCAAGGAGGAAAAGGCTTGCAGTACTGCACTTCTTCATTTGAACTACAACTCAAACTTGCTGAAGTGCCTCTGAAATCCCCCCCCCAAGACCGTATGTTCACAAATATTCTAATTACACAACCCAAATAGTTCTACCACCTGATCTAGTGACACTGTGGACATGGTTTCCTCTATATTGTGATGGTTTACCATTTCTGAGCCCTTGATTATTCATTACTCTACTGCACACAAACACTGTAACTTATACTAGCTGCATTATCCCTAGACTGCCATAGCAAGAAGAAGGTGATGGCTGTTAATGGCTCTAAAGTCAAACTGGTTCAGTTATGTAGAATTTAGATAGTAACACTGACAAAAAGAACTGTACCTGTTCTACAAAGAGAAAGCTGTTACCTGATATGGCAGCTGTATCTGCATCCAATGACCCTGCTTGATTCTGGTAGAACTGCTGATAATCCTGTGAAATTATATAAGGAATTAAACAATAAAGTTAGTTTGTGTTGTATGGTGCCAAGGACCCCTTGGAATATGTATGTCTGCTCTTTATCATGCCCACATTTATCTTACCTGAGCATACTGGGAGTAACCATCCTGTCCTAGTTGAAGGTAGTTGAAGTCAACTTCTCCACTCTGAGGCTACAAATTGACAGCCGAGTGTAAGCATTAAATATAGCAAACACTGTTCAAAACAACAAGGCTATTTAAATCACTTAAAGACCTTTCCTTCCATTAGCAATAGATTTTAAAGATTACCTGGGTGGATGACCACTGGGCTGCTGCAATAGCTGTACTAGCCACAGAGAAAGCACTGACACGATTACCATCTGGAAGAAGCAAATCCCTGAAACAAATAACAAACAGCTAAATATGTTTTCACCCCTAGACATCAAGGAGAGCCATGGCTACCAAGATGACACTGGGTGGTAAGATTTCCTTTCATAAGACTTTCCATAAGAACGAACACAGCACAATAAATTGTAATGTTTTAAATTCTGTAACACCCACACATTTTTGAAAAGCCTTTAACAGAGAACAGAAAGACCAATGATTTGTAACTCACTTCCTGGCACTCTTTGCAAAATCCACACCAATTGTTTTGCCATCTATTTTCAGAGGTGGCTGAAGACTCTGCAAAATCTGCAACAGCTGAGAAGCATCCTAAAAAGAGTATTATTGTTGTTATTGCTCAAATTCTGAAAATCTAAACCAAATTTTAACCAAAGACAGTCAAATGGTGTGCATCCTTTGCCTGTATTACAGGATTTTGTTCCCTTCCATAGAAGGAATTCATAGCCTTACTTAACAATGACTGATAAGGTGACTGTGACTTTGTCATCACATTTAAAGTAGTGTGCTGAAGGTTGCATTAATACCTAAGTGACTGCTCAACAGAGTGTAAACCATGTACTGCAACAGTCAGGTGCTGAGCCAACTAACTAAACTGGAATATTCCTAGGAAATAGATCTTTCTCCAGATTTAACACAAAATTTAATGTCAAAGAGAAACAAAGTACATCCTTACCATTGCAGAAGACAACTGTACAAAAGCAAAGCCTCTATTCTGCTGGGTCTGTTTGTCTTTGATAAGTCGGATATTATTTACTGCCAGAGAAGCATAGGGTGACAGAGCGGTCATGATTGATTCCACTACTGTGTGAGGAGCTATATTGCGGAGAATAAGAGCTGGAGGGGGGGAAAGCAAACTGTTACAACCACCGCATAGCTCCTGCTAAGTACAAATGATCACAAAAAGACTTGGATATTAATACGAATATCTGAAAAAACCTCCAGTTCTTTCGCTAAAAAACATACAGTGGGAATGCTCCAAGACTGCAGCAGAAGCAATCAGAAAAGGGGAATAAACACGATGCTGACATTGGATGAGGGAAGAGTGCAGCTTCACAGCTGTGGCAGGATCAAATCTGAGATTACACAGGCCCTTAGCTAGAAAAGCCTGAGTTAACACAGCTCTCATGGGAGAGTGCCTGAGCAGCTTGGATTTTGGGTTTTACCTTATAATAGCTTGTGAAACAGACACACTCAATTACTGCTCTCTAGGTAACTTTGATGACTCCTTCAATACTTTAAGGACTCCCTGCCCTACCCCACAGTGTAAAAGACACATTGAGAAACGAGACTCACTGTCACAATAGTAATCCACAGACTGAACAGCCTCTGCACCTCCAGGTGGCACCTCCTGTTCTGAATCTTCATTGTAAAAGAGGGAAAGTTACATTTAATAAAACAGCAGGGTTAAATTACTTGATGTTAACAGACCTCTACAGGTCCATAAAAAGAATGACCTGCCAGTTACAGTCATCTAGTACAGCAGAGTTTACACTAAATTGTACTGTTATTTGAACTTACCAAACTTATCTGCTCCACACCGAAAACATTTCAATCGCCTCCTGAAGTTGTAAAGGCAGCACTAAAACATAAAACCAGTGTATCACATTTTATTATGCTACTATGTTTAGTAGTATATTATTATTTATTAAACGGGGTCACCCTAAGTCAGCTGCAGCTTGACAGCAAACTATACACACACACACACACGCAAACTATATACACACACACAAACATTATCCAACACATTTGTGAGTTCCCACAGCCGAGGTTTGCTCTGACATCAGTCAGCTTCAATGCAGACAGGACGTAGCATCCAGGAGTATGCAAATATGTCTATGTCCATCTGCCATTGAGCCATTTTACAAACTCTGGGCTCCTGGTTCAGCAAATTTTTACATATCAGTGTATGGACAGTGTATTTTTCTTTAAGATTTGGGTATTAGCCACTGTGCATTTACAGATGTATTCTGTAAAACACTTGTGAGGAAACAGTCACACTGGACTTCAAAGGAGACAAATGAACACCAATTCTGTGAGCTTGCCAGAACTGGGACCACGACAGCTGAGAACTTGTGCACAGGATACTTAAGTTACAAAAGCATGTCTCAGTGCAGCCAAATCAGCAGAATTTGTCTTGTTATCAGGTAGCACTATTAAAAGATTAAGGCTGATCACCTGCTTTAAACTTAGAACCTATTGTTATATCAATACTACAAGGTCAGCTTTAATGAAGACTGAAAACAAATGTACTATTCACAGACATTTTTATTTTTATCATGCATACAATCTGAAATGGAAACACACTAAAATTTCAACAGCTGTGGTAAGAAAAATCATGACGTTACACTTCTCACCCAAGTAGACAACTTGTATAAGCAGTTCTACAGAGATATCAATTGTCTGCTCTGGCTCTAAGTGGAACTTGAGTATTTATGGCTGAAAGATTTTGTACAGACTATCAAGATGTGCAGTGCTTCCTCAGAAAAATTAATCCTTAGAAATGCCCATTCAACTTTGAAGAAAAATCAAGTAAGTTTTGAAAGAACAGATCCCTAATTAAGATGATTCACTATGAGGCTTAGAGGCCAAGTACACTTTACTTGGGTCTGTATTCTTTATGTTGTATCACATATCTGGGAGGTTCTCAATATAGACAGAGAAGATGGAAGAGTCACAGGCTGTCCTAGCCAGATGCTCAGCGTTTCTGAAGATACTATGCCAGCTCTACATAAATCCCAAAATCACAATAGCTTTGTACCATAACATTACAACACAATCCTGTAACAGCTGTCAGTCAACAGCTTGGTCTGAAGGAGGAAGAAGCCCTACCCCTGTCAACTTGGGTGGCATATTTTCCTTAGGACTGCTCTGGAGAAAGCAACAAACACCAGGAAGTGTTACATCCAGGTCACAAAGAAGTAGGGGAAGAATATTAGAACTGATTTTAGAATAAGAGCCAAGAAGCCATCACTAATCATCTATTTTCCATGGCCAACACATCAAAAATAGAACTCTGATACTCCTTTCACCAGACAGTTCTGCTTCAATGGCAAAAACTGTTGCTATTATCCATGTAGCATACTGCTTTTTACTCTGAACTGTATATTGTTTTGGCATCTAATCTAGCTCAAAGGAAGATTCTAAAAATAACATTCATCTAAATGAATATATTTAACTATATATAGCCATGCAGCAGCTAGGAAGCCCGCTGCTTCACAAAAATACTGTCTTACCTTGTTACAAAGCCAGTCTTCAAATTTCGGCCTGGGATTGCTGTAATGCATAGCAATTGGTTTCCCCTGAATCACCAGTTTTTTCTGCAAAAAAAGCACATTTAGTTATTCCAGTATCACAGTACAGGTGTCCATTTTCCCATGGCAGAGCACACTTCGGAGGATTCAGTGCTCATGAATTAAATGGACAACATATGGGGAGAACGTAGAGGACCAACCACCGCCACCTACACTCTGCCCATCCAGTCCTGCAGGAGGACATGGGCAGCAAAAAAATGGGATGTGCAGTAAAAGTAAACGGTATCAGGGAATGTTGATCAAGCTGCCAAAACTGAGTGCTGACATGGAACCAGGAAGCATCTCAAAGGAGACCGAACTGTAATGGCACAGCAACACGCGGCTTTTAAAGGATCGTTAAGTGACTGCTTCACTTCTTCCCCAACTCCTAGACCTAAAACTTCAAACATATGGACTTCTCAGCTGCTTTCTTCATGTGCCCCTTTGAAAGTACAGTACTTTGTGCAAGGACCCCAGGGTACACTTCATTAAGGCTGACAATGCACATGAACTGAACAAATGTTCAGTATAAATTACTGTTTTGACTAATTTCATCATTATGCATGAAAGCTTGCGTAAGTTTTGTGTCCTTCAGAAAACAGCTTTCTTCAAATAACTAGACTGATAACTGAAGTTTCGCCAATCAGTTAACATTTCATATTGCTTTCGATGCCCCTTCAAAATTAATGAATGTTATAAAGGATTAGCTACTTTAAAGAAGCCAAGTTTCTGAACCTTGAACTATTTGATTTCTATGCAAAATCCTGTAACCCCTCTATACTTTTTGCAAGTCTGTTATAACTCTTTTTTCAGAGAGATGCACCTTTAAGTATGTTCAGGGGATGTGTATGTTGAGTTAACGTGGCTCATTTTTCTGAAAGTTACTTTAGAAAACTGTGTTCTAACGTTAATGGCTTCAAGAGCATTAAATGATATGAAAAGGACTAAGAAGGCAGACCTTGTCCTTAACTGCTAAAGTAGATAATTTAGTACCCCCATGAAAGGAGAGGGTAAGGCTGAAGGCTCAGAACTGGAGTATGCATACAGAAACAAAAGATGTTGGCATATTTACAATATTGTATCATGTTTGTCTGACAGTTCAATGTCAACAGGGCCACTAGGGAGGCTCATCTACTTTTTTCCCTATTACTAAAGGATGTGTAAATATTTTGGAGTTTGAAATTGATCCATGAACACTGATACAGCTTTGTGTACATTAAAATTGTGATTCCAGTTTACTAGGAAGTTAATGTGGGCACCAGATTTTTCTGGTACCATTGCATGCTATAGTCATTATATAGGCCACTTAAAGCATGCAAACAAATTTAACTATTAGTTTAACTGCTGTGATAGTTGTCCAAAATAGTAAGTTAAAACCACAGTTAAACAATATGATTAGAGTTGAATACAAGGTACTTTTTCAGCATGAAAAAAGCAATGAGTTATATTTTTGCTCTTTATATTTCAATATACACATCTACATAGCTTTATAACAATTCATCAGTCCAATAATTTCGTTAAGAAAAAAGTAATGTAATTCAGATCAGAAACATATCATTGTGCTGGAATGACAAAGCAAAATAATTAGCTTCATTTAAGACTTTTTCAGTTTGTGTTTCTCATTCTATGGCCCCGGTCACACGGGCCAGAAAATGCGGGGGGGAAGCATGGCTGTTTGCCCCGGGGCAAAATAATGCACGGTAGCGCGATCAGACCTCCCATGGAGCTCC
>NW_015172562.1:103911-126411 GCF_001447785.1 Gekko japonicus | reverse complement strand
TTCACAAGACCGGTGGGTTTCAAAAATATGAGATCTCCAGTTTCCAGCCATGAACCTTCCATCATATTGATATTTACATCCTAAATTCATTCACATAAAACATCTCGTATCACTAGATACAACTGTTAAAAGTATTTCACAATGACAGCTCTGGGGTTTGCGTTCCCCTCCGCCTCACTCAAGACTGTTTCTTCATTCTGATTATTTCCCGTACAGACTTGATCCAAATGAGATGAGCATTATAATAATTATGCACTTTTGTTATGGTCAGTGGCCAGAGAGTCTACAAATTAATCATATCCACATAATATACTGGTAAATGTAGAATTCTAATCAGTCATACCCTTCTATGCCCATTAACATCAACGGGCTTAGAAGGGTATAGCTCTGTTTAGGACTGCACTTTAACTATCATAGATTCAGTTCAATTATTCTATGGTATAGAAGAAGCAATTTAACAAAAACAGTAGATCCATAAAAAGATGCTGATCAAGCAAGAGAGATCAATCCAGTATACAAGCATTAACAATATCTTTATACCTTCATTTTGGACTGCATCTGTTGGCAGTTCATCTTCATTTTATGTTATGTCTGCATTTATCAGTTCACTGAACAGGTATAAAGTTTGTACCATAAACCTATTTGAACATAACTACTTAAGTAATTTAATAAGCTCTAGTGCATTAAATATAGACATAAAACTGAGAAGATTTTCAGAAAATATATACCAAGCATTTCCATGACACAAAAGCTTGGATACCAAGACCCCACAGCACGAACAGAAGGCACTGCTAACACATGCACTCACAGGAAGGCTTGCTGATACCCCCCCAATGGTACCCCAAACACTGGTTCCAGAAAATTGGAGGACACTCCAAGTGGATAGAAGGGAAGTTAGCCAACCCATATGAGCATTATTGCCCTTCACTTGTGCATCGAGATCTCTGTATCCAAGCCACAGTAATTAAAAGTCAAAACCATTAAACATTCACTTC
Organism: Gekko japonicus; assembly: GCF_001447785.1. Taxonomy (NCBI): domain Eukaryota; kingdom Metazoa; phylum Chordata; class Lepidosauria; order Squamata; family Gekkonidae; genus Gekko; species Gekko japonicus. Next base: position 125,416 of record NW_015172562.1, on the reverse strand, counting down.
AACAGAAAAGAAAGGCCTTAACAGAAAGCTAGAACTAAAAAACTGAGAGATTAGATACTGTTTAAAGTAGTGATTAATTAGTTATTTACATCATAGTCTGTAACAGTGATAGGAAGCCCACGTAACATGATGGTCTTGCTTTCTTTCTCATCATTAATGTCATTTCTATAGTCATGTTCTCCATAGTCTCCATCAGAATGATATCCATCTTCAGATTTATCACTATTACGTCGTTCACGTTCTCGCTCCCTCTGCCAAACAAACATATGCTTCAGCAAGTGTACACAATGTCAGATTACAAGACAATTCTTTGGAGCTTTATCCATTACAAAGACCATTTTAAGACTCATGAAACTACTCTTTAAAGCAACCCTTGCCATCTCTGTATGCTAACACATTTATTTATTCCACAGATAATTTTTATCCTTTTCTGCAAATCCTAGTTGTGTTTGATGATGATGGATTATAAAACTGGGCAGCTTTATCAATATTAGGTTAAAAATATCCAACAGAATGAAGTTCTTGGCCATATTATGTGATGAACAATCTCAAACCAAAAAAATCCAGTAGAGTAATATGGATTAATACCGATCCGCTCAATATGCTAATAGTCAATGTCATACTTTATTCACAGTTTACCACATTATGCACATCTTTTACTTACCTCAGGACTATCATAATCTCTGCCATCATAGTCTCTGCCGTCATAATCTCTACTATCATAATCCCTGTAATCATCGTATCTGTCACTTCGCCGCTCCTCACTGGTCCTCTTATAGTCAGAATCGCGTCGCCGACTTCTGGAATCTCGATCATCCCGATCATCCCGATCCAGAATACAACCATATCTTCCACTCCGTTCAGTCCTGCTTACACTGCAGAAACAGAGATTTGAAAGAGAAATAAATTGAAGGTTGTAATTGTGCCCTTCTGTTAAGATCCTAGCACAGGAAGAAAGGCTGTATCAAAATGCTGTATCACCAGACAAATTACATGACACAATTACAAAAGAGTATCCACTACACAGATTTGTTACACAAATCTCATTTTTAAATGAAATCTATCACATTTCATTAGAAGTGATGACATTAAGGCACAAGCTGGCTGAGGGAAGTTATTAGTGCAAATCAGGCTGAGTATCTCTATACCATGTGATATATTTAGGGGCCACTCACTGATTCATAAAAATTGTTTTTAAACATACAAGTGTGCTCTACAGTCCAAGGGCTTAATAAAGAAGCAGAATAAATAATATTCTCGTGTAATGTGCCTTATTATTTTACCACAATACAAATTATGTCTTGGGTCCTGACCTCCTTTTCCCATCAGAGGAAGGGGACACACACTATATTTCATGATATCCTCTCCACTGCAGACAACCTACTGCTCATTCTGCTGTTAGAAATCTGCAGTTTCTGAAGGAACACAGCAGGCTGCAGTGGGAAGAGAAGGCGGAAAAGCCTCCCTTCATCCTGTGCAGCTCCAACTCATGTAGGATAGCATCAGCATTTATGTATATGAAAAAGGATCAGCAAAGAAAGCATCAGTTAACTTGAGACTAGCTTCTAGGACTAGTATGCGTAATAGTTTGAGTAGATACATCTGTCAATGTTGCCAAATAATTTATTTTCCTCCCAACCAAACCAAACCCAACCAAATAATTTATTTTCCTCCCCACCAAACCTACATCTTGGACCAGAGATTTAGACTTTAGCATTGAGACGCATTACCAGAAAGCTACCCTGTATTAAGCATTACAACTGTATATAGCATGACACCGAATTCAACACTGCATACCGTTTGTCTGACCCCATGGCTTGCCTTCTGCTCTTGGTTTCTACCGCTTCTTGTAGATCAAGAGAAATGTCTAGAAAACAAAGGGGGGGAATCCATCAACGCAAGCATAATTTTTTAAAGTCCAGACTGCAAGGATTCATGGCTCTATCAAACCTCACCCCTGCTCATTTATCGTCAGCATCAATGCTGCATCATTAAAGAAAGTTCACCGACAGCATACTCACATCTGAAAATAAGCTCCAATACCTTAATCTAAATACAGCTACCTTAAAAAAGCAATAGTTTACTAAAGCAATCATTTCTGTGATTAGAATACTGCATAATGAACACGGCGAAATGCTCACACTAAGTCACCCCAAATTACAGCCCATATACCCTGCTTTAGCAGTAGCGATTCATTCTGTGACAAGTGGGGTATGAAACAGCCCAAACGGGAGAGCAGCAAAATGGTGTCTGACACGCCGCAGTGTCCGGGAAGAACGCAGCCACTGATCGTCAGTAACGACTATTATTAACGAATACAATTGTCAGCCCCAGTGGCCTTCGTGAAGAAAAAAACAAAGATGGGGAGCAAGCGACGATGCTCTGGAGACAACCGACTACACCACCCCCGCCCCCTTTACCCTTAGGGGCACCCAGACCCGCTAATTACTAGACCCCCTAATAATCCCAAAAGAGAACGACGTTACGGCCCTGACTCTGTACTTATTTTACGGTCGTAACCATCAGAGATATCAGTCTTCGCAGCAAGGTCTACGACGGCCTCTTAAAAAGTAATCAATTACGATGGTATTTATTGTACATCACGGCCTGGGTTCTTTACCTTTCCTGCATAAAATAAATGTCCTGTATAAAGTCCCAAGAATCCGAACTTACCGGGAAGGGGAAACGGGAAAGAAAGAACCGTGCCACCGCAGCAGCCACAACGACAACAACGACCGCCGCAGCTTTTCTCAAGCACCACAAAATGGCGCTGAGGCAGACCTCCTCGTCTTCTACCCACAATGCCCGGCGCCACCCTGTTGGAAGTTTCCAGCAGCAGACCGGCAGAAGCTTGTTTTCGCGCGGCATCCTGGGAACTGTAGTGCGCTTAGGTTAGGCGGAGCCCTCTTTTGTTACATTTTGCCGGAGGAAAAAAATGTTTTAAAAAAATATTGGGTTTGTGTGATGGTGCACCCTCCTCCCTCTTAAAAGCCCTGCTACCCAGCACTGCGATGTAAATATTCTGACACCACTAAACTCACACCACCGGTTTCTTTCTGCGGAGTCTTTGTACAATTGAACGAATTCTAGGTTCACTAGAGCTCGCTGGACGTCCGACCATCTTGGGAGTGATATATCGCTAACCTCTATGAACATTTTAAAAAGTTCGCTAGCTACCTTTATACATACATAGTTCTGGAAAGTATAGCTGAGCGCATAGGACTGGGCTGTAAAATCTTAATGGTAGCCCGCCTCTTTGCAACACAGACTGTACCCTGTGTAGCGCGAAGCTGCAGACCCATTTTGAGTCTCTTATACAAGGCATAAGCAGAAATGCATTTCAGTGCAGAACTGCGATACCGTTCTCGTTTAGGGTTAATGCTTGCTTGATCACAGGAAACGTGCGTTTCGGCTCAAGCAGGCCTTTGAGAAGAACTCTCAGAAAAGCAAAGTCACACGAAATAGTAGAGAAGCATAAGTCAGTAAGAAAAGAACCTCTAAATTTTAACAAATTGTACAAAATGGCCGAAGGGGGCGTATCTATTACATGACAGCTACTGTCGCATAGATCAGACTGGAGCGCCCCGATCTACCAGCAGGGTAAAGCAAATTGTACTTTCCTATCAGAAGCATTGCGGTTCGGGAGTGATAGCGTCTGCAGTATCCCAGAAGAACAAGCCAGTTAGAGTGTCGGACTAGAATCTGGGAGAGGCAGATTCAAAATCCTCACTCTGCCAGGGAAACTTGCTGGGGTGACCTTTGGCCAATCATACTCAGCCCGACCTCCCTCACAGGGCTGCTGTTGAGGATAAAATGGAGGAGAGAAGAACAAATAGGCTGCTTTGGGTCTCTACTAGAGATGTATAAATGAAGCTTTAGGAACAGCAACTGGAATTTCCCCACCACATAATTATACCTGTTACACATAAAGTGACAAAGTAAGATCCAGAGTATGAGTTGGCATATTATGTTATGGTTATTTATAGTCCCATAGAGACTCAAGTACAGTCATCAGGATGGGACACCCCATGAGCAACACAAAAGTGTTTGGACTACAGAAATCTGAAACAGAGCTGAAAAAAGGCATGTTTTTTTAAACAAGTGGTGAAGCTACCTAGTCTGGAGCATCTTTACAGTGTTAGGTAGCAATAGTGGTGTAAGTCACAGTCCCTATCTCTTTACCAATGCAACTTTCTGACCATTTCATTACAGTAGTTTTATTTACCTGTACAAAAAAGCCCTCTTGAATAATTCAATTTTGCAGTTTGCAGAAATCCAGGAGAGCAGAGACCATTCCATAAGGTGGGGGCCACAACAGAAAACCCATGAGTAGAGGTGGTTATAGATTTTGCCCATTTGCAGGATGGCACCAAAAGAAGCCCCTGTTCAGATGTGCTAAATTGGCATGGCAAAACATCCCATAGATGACAGGGAGTAAAGCCTTGAAGGGCTTTAAATACCATGAAGAGAGCCTGGTTAACTGGCAGACAGCCAATGGAGTGACAATATGGGAATGACATTATGTCCAGCTCCTGATAAGAAGCTAGCTGTGTTTTGAACTAACTGAAGTCTCCAAATTGACTTTGAATGGAGACCTATGTAGAGTGTATTATAGTAGTCTAGTCTCAGTGTCACCATGGCATGGATCCAGGTTGCCTGACTGGCCGAGTCAAGGTAGGGGCCATCTTGTGGGCTAGACTGAGTTGGAAGAAAGTGTTTTTTGCATCCACATTAACTTGCTTTTCCAGCTGGATCCAGTGTAATCCCAAGACTCTTAACTGAGTCTAGCATTGTGTTAGCTGAACCCCATTGAAAGTGAGAAGCACAAGGTCCTTCAAGATGTCTGACTTCCCAACCACCATCGCTTCTGTCCCGACTGGATTTAGTTTCAATTTATTTGCTTTCCACCATTTGATTACAGCACAGGTGAAGTTTAAATAGCCTTTCATCTTCTACTATTTGTGGCCTTTTTATATATCAGGTGCACAACTCACACCAATATACCGTCACAAACCAACTCAAAGGACTTTATGCTTCCTGTGAAAATCATAGCTAAATCCCACAGAAACCACTGGGAACTAAATTTAGTAGGGTATGCTATTATGATCCTATGCATGTTTACATTGGAAGCAAGTACCACTGAGTTCAATGACAGTTAAAGTATGCATAGGACTGCAGCCTCATAACTGGTTCATCCATCAGAGTGAACCAGTGGTAGTGGATGGACTCCAATTACTACATAACTTCATGCAAACTCTACTGGGAATAGATGTTCATCCTAAACTGCATTATGTTTGAACTGGTATCTGGAAATTCAGATGCAAATAGTCTGCAAACTACATACTCAGTTCAAAAACACACATTAAATTAATTCAGAAATAATTTCAGCTGAAACCAATGGGATATTTTCAGGTAACTGGTTTTAGCAAGCAAGAAGGGTTTGGACTGATTCCTATGAAACATGATTTACTTACAAGTAAACATATTTAGAAATTAAATTAATTGTGCTGATGATTAAGTGGCTTACATATTGCATTGTGTATAGAAATGTTTACAATACCTTGAAGAAATTCTCTAGCAATAAGTAATTAGTTCAAGATGTTTTAGTTACTGTGAAATTCTGGCAACACAGATGATGCCCGAATATTTACAAATAATACAGAAAATCCTGGATTCCAGTCAGTATCGTAGTGTAGCTGTATGGCTACCATATTTGTTTTTCTAACAAGTGCAGAGAGCATGACCTTTGAAACACTCCCACCATTAATACATTTCCAGTGCCATTTATGGTTTTTAATAAATAAGTGTCTGCCTAGTCCAAAGAATTTCATTGTGGGAGATATGACATAAAACCTGGCACTATGCCTGTTCAGGACAGGGCTTAACCTCTGTTCTGGTATGAGGCCAAGGGTTCTACCATCCCACCCCATTCCCCACCCAATCTTCACCCATTAATGCTGAAAGTTCAATATTGGCTCTCACATATAGCAAAACATGCTGTAGCTCAGTTCCAATGTTTCTTCTTCTAACAATGTTCCTTCTTCTAACTCCTAGGTGCTTAGTAAAAAGTGAAGGAATCCTTGTATACGCCCCCACCATTTTCTGCACAGTGCAGAGATTTTGGAGAGGAGATTCTCACAGCATTCTGTTATCAAATAGCTGCTGTCTTGTTGGAACTTCATGGGGAGAAAGATTACTAAACCATTTCTCCAATAAGATTTAGCTCACAGAAATCCAGGAAAAGTAAAAGACAACCAAACATTCACTTTTTCATTTTATTCCAAAAACAAAACAAAAAAAGACACTTCAGCAGCAAAAAACATTGATTCAAAAAACCAGAGACAGACACAAAGAAGGACTGAGGGCTAGAAGATGTGTTGGGTGTTGTGGGGTTGCTTTCAACATTTATTCAAGTTCCTTGTAGCGCGCAAACATGACTCTCCGCACAGCGTCTCGATAGGTTTCATTTGATTGCCTTCTGTTTGGTCTTCCTTGGCTCCCTAAGCCGGCTCCCTTCTTCCGACTTTCTGGCTGGGAAAAAAATTATAAGATCGTTTGCTTCTAGTAGTACTAACATCCAGAAAATAACAACTATGCTTTTAAAAAAAACAAATTTGTTAGGGAAGAAACAGGCATTTCTTATCACGTAACATATATATGAGCCCGTCTGCAGGGAGGGCGGGATATATATCTCGCCATCAAGTCGCAAGCAACTTATGGCGACCCTGTGGGGTTTAAAGGCAAGAGAAAGTCAGAGGTGGTTTGCCACTGTCTGCCTCTGCACTGGAACCCTGATATTCCTTAGTGGTCTTCCATCCAAATACTGTTTAGCTTCTGACGAGACTGGGCTATCCACCAAAACCCGTTTCAACTATGTAAACAAATATAATTTAATATTCAGGTGGGGTAGCTGTATTGGTCTGAAGCAGCAGAACAAAGTTTGAGTCCAGTGGCACCTTTACGACCAGCAAAGTTTTATTCACGGCGTAAGCTTTCGTGTGCAAGCACACTTCCTCAGTTTAATACTGTTTGAATAAAAAAGATAATAAGCAGTGAGCATATTGTTCAATACCCTGACTTCCTAACAGATTTGTATACAAGGTTAAAATGTTGTGTCCTTTCCATAGTAACGTTATACTAACCCCATATTGGCAGATCCCTCACTAAAACTACCTCTTGTATCAGCACTCACCATACCTGCTTCCAACATTCCCTTATATACCATGCTGTCCTCATCTGTCACACTCTGGGATTAGTACCAAAATGTACAGCCCCAAAGGATAATTCCTGGGCTTATACGCTGTATAGGCTCAGAGTTTATGAACTCCTTTTGCTGGATAGCAGGGAGGAAGGGTGGTGGTGGTGGTAAATGAGTATGAGTCACCTTCTAAGCACAGAGCCATTCAGTGACAGGCTGTGCTGGAGACCCAACGTGGCTGAATAAATTTCTCACACTCTTAACAAAAAAATTCTATATCTCCAAAATTCAAGGTCCTGTTCCACAACCAGCTCCCTTCTCCACCTAGTGTGGGTGTGTGTTAGTTAATTAGCAAGTCATACAGTGGTGGCATAGGAAATGAGCAGGACTAAAGGCCATTGTGGATGTAAGGCAGAGTATTTCTCGTATGCCATCAGAGAGCTACTCACAGCAGTGACTTTATAACAGTAGAAACAAAATCCTTACAAGTGGCATTGTACACGTGCACGTGTGTACCATCATCCCCAATATGTCTGAATATAGATAAATACACGTTCGGAAAGCAAAAGACAATACGTTGTTTTTTGCCCTTGTCCACTGTTTAAGTGTCTCAGTTGCAAGACTAATACGATTCTTCTGAAAAGCAGCTCGTATAGAAGTTCCAGATAGAGATGGGCTCACACAAGGATACTGCTCATGCATTTCTATGTTGAAGCCATAGAAAACACAGACAGGAGCCTTACCTCTACTGGTGATGTCATGCCTTGTTCATTGCGCCCCAGACCTGAGCCTTCCTTCCAGCCCATAGCCTGCATCATGCGGCTTCCTTTGCTACTGCTGTCCTTCCTTCCTTTATCCATGGCCTTATAGTTGCTGCAAAAACAAATATTTATTTACTTCATTTATAGCTCACCTTTCTAGCTAAGATTCAAAGCAGATTAGAAAACATAACAAACAATTTTAAAAACCAGACAGCACAAGACATCTCGCAAACAATGCAATATGCAATGTAGCTATACTAACATGAAGACATTTTCAAGAGGATGCACATTGTATACTAGCACATGTTACAGAACTGAAACATTAAGAGCAAGTTTGTCAGATCTGTCCAGAGGCTCATTCTTGAAAAAGTCTGATCCATAAAAGATATGAATTCTCTAGAGATACATGGAATAAACACCCTAAAATCAGCTACACATGGTCTCTGTCTCTTTTATATATTTATGAAAAGGTATAATTCCCTCATGGATCACTGCCTTGTCGTGGTGAGGGGGCTTGCGTGGTTCGATGAGGCCGTGGGCTTAGCCGTGGAGAGCCACCCAAGACGGACAGGCCACAGCAGAGAACTCAGACCAAGCGTGATCCCCTGGAGAAGGAAATGGCAACCCACTCCAGTACTTTCGCCAAGAAAACCCCATGGACAGTATCAAAAGGCTAAAAGATATGACGCTGGAAGATGAGCCCCTCAGGTCGGAAGGTGTCCAATATGCTACTGGGGAAGAGCAGAGGGCAAGTACAAGTAACCCCAGAAAGAGTGAAGCGGCTGGGCCAAAACCGAAAGGACGCTCAGTTGTGGATGTGTCTGATGGTGAAAGGAAAGTCCGATGCTGCAAGGAACAATACTGCATAGGAACCTGGAATGTAAGATCTATGAATCAAGGTAAGCTTGATGTGGTCAAAAATGAGATGGCAAGACTGAACATCGATATCTTAGGAATCAGTGAACTAAAGTGGACAGGAATGGGCGAATTTAACTCAGAAGACCATTATATCTACTACTGTGGCCAGGAATCTCGTAGAAAAAATGGTGTGGCCTTTATAGTCAACAAGAGAGTACAAAAGTCAGTAAAAAGGTAAAGGTAAAGGTTCCCTTGCTTGAAAGCCAGTCGAATCCGACTCTAGGGTTGCGGTGCTCATCTCTCAGAAGACCATTATATCTACTACTGTGGCCAGGAATCTCGTAGAAAAAATGGTGTGGCCTTTATAGTCAACAAGAGAGTGCAAAAGGCAGTACTGGGATACAATCTCAAAAATGACAGAATGATTTCTGTCCGATTCCAAGGCAAACCATTCAACATCACAGTAATTCAAGTGTATGCCCCAACCACTGATGCAGAAGAGGCTGAAGTGGACCGGTTCTATGAAGACCTACAACACCTCCTAGAACTAACACCAAAAAATGATGTCCTCATCATCATAGGGGACTGGAATGCTAAAGTAGGAAGTCAAAAGGTAACTGGAATAACAGACAAGTTTGGCCTTGGAAAGCAAAATGAAGCAGGGCAAAGGTTAACAGAGTTTTGTCAAGAGAACACACTGGTCATAGCGAACACCCTTTTCCAACAACCTAAGAGGCGACTCTACACATGGACATCACCAGATGGGCAACACCGAAATCAGATTGACTATATAATTTGCAGTCAAAGATGGAGAAGCTCTATCCAGTCAGTAAAAACAAGACCTGGAGCTGACTGTGGTTCAGATCATGAGCTACTCATTGCAAAATTCAGACTTAAACTGAAGAAAATTGGGAAAACCACGAGGCCATTCAGGTTTGACCTAGATCGCATCCCTGATGAATATACAGTAGAGGTGAAGAATAGATTCAAGGGTCTGGATTTGATAGATAGAGTGCCTGAAGAACTATGGACAGAGGTTCGTGACATTGTACAGGAAGCAGCAATCACCACCATCCCAAAGAAAAAGAAATGTAAGAAAGCAAAGTGGCTTTCTGATGAGGCTTTACAAATAGCAGAGGAAAGAAGGAAAGCGAAAGGCAAAGGCGAAAAGGAAAGATTTACCCAACTGAACGCAGATTTCCAGAGAACAGCAAGGAGAGATAAGGAGGCCTTCCTGAATGAACAGTGCAAAGTAATAGAAGAAAACAATAGAATGGGAAGGACTAGAGATCTCTTCAAGAAAGTTGGAGAAATCAAGGGAGCGTTCCATGCAAAGCTGGCCATGATAAAGGACAAAAACGGTAGGGACCTAACAGAAGCAGAAGAGATTAGGAAAAGATGGCAAGAATACACAGAAGAACTATACAAGAAAGACCTCGATGTCCTTGACAACCACGACGGTATAATCACTGACCTCGAGCCAGACATCCTGGAATGTGAAGTTAAATGGGCCTTAGAAAGCATTGCTAACAACAAAGCTAGTGGAGGTGATGGTATTCCAGCTGAGCTATTCAAAGTCTTAGAAGATGATGCTGTTAAAGTGCTGCACTCCATTTGCCAGCAAATTTGGAAAACGCAACAGTGGCCACAGGATTGGAAAAGATCAGTATACATTCCAATCCCAAAGAAGGGCAATGCCAAGGAATGTTCAAACTATCGCACAATTGCACTCATATCACACGCTAGCAAGGTCATGCTCAAGATCCTACAAGCTAGGCTTCAACAGTACGTGGATAGAGAACTGCCAGAAGTACAAGCTGGGTTTCGAAGAGGTAGAGGAACTAGAGATCAAATTGCCAACATTCGCTGGATTATGGAGAAAGCAAGAGAGTACCAGAAAAATATCTACTTCTGCTTCATTGACTATGCTAAAGCTTTTGACTGTGTGGATCACAACAAACTATGGCAGGTCCTTAAAGAGATGGGAGTACCAGACCACCTCACATGTCTCTTGAGAAACCTGTATAAGGGCCAAGAAGCGACAGTTAGAACCGGATATGGAACAACTGATTGGTTTAGCATAGGAAAAGGAGTACGACAAGGATGTATATTGTCGCCTTGCTTATTTAATATATATGCAGAGTACATCATGCGAAATGCTGGCCTGGATGAATCACAAGCGGGAATTAAGATTGCTGGGGAAAAGATCAACAACCTCAGATATGCAGATGATACCACTCTAATGGCTGAAAGTGAAGAGGATCTAAAGAGCCTCTTGCTCAGAGTAAAAGAGAAGAGCACAAAAGTGGGCTTGAAGCTCAACATAAAAAAAAACTAAGATCATGGCATCCGGCCCCATCACTCCTTGGCAAATAGAAAGGGAAGTCGTGGAAGTAGTGACAGACTTCACGTTCCTGGGATCCCAGATCACCACAGACTGTGACAGCAGCCATGAAATTAAAAGACACCTGCTCCTTGGGAGGAAAGCGATGGCGAACCTCAACAGCATGATAAAAAGTAGAGACATCACCCTGCCAACAAAAGTCCGCATGGTCAAAGCAATGGTATTCCCAGTAGTCATGTATGGCTGCGAGAGTTGGACTATAAGGAAGGCCGAGCGCCGAAGAATAGATTCTTTTGAACTATGGTGCTGGAGAAGACTCTTCCCTTGGACTGCAAGAAGATCAAATCAGTCAATCCTAAAAGAAATCAACCCTGACTGTTCCCTGGAAGGCCAGATAATGAAACTGAAGCTTAAATATTTTGGCCACCAAATGAGAAGGGAGCACTCACTGGAGAAGACCCTGATGCTGGGAAAGATTGAAGGTCAAAGAAGACGGGGACGGCAAAGGATGAGATGGTTAGACAGTGTCATAGATGAAACGAACATGAAATTGAACAAACTTCAGATGACGGTGGAAGACAGGATGGCCTGGCATGATCTTGTCCATGGGGTTGCGAAGAGTCGGACTCAACTGTGCGACTGAACAACAACAAGAACAATAATTCCTTAAGATTAACAGTACACCGTTGATTACCTTTTCACAAGTTCTTTAAAAATAAAAGCTAGTATAATATAGTGGCTCTGAAATTCTCCACTAAAATCTCACCTTTGCCATGAATTAACTGGGTGGCCTTAAAGAAGCCATGCTCTCAGCCTCAACTGAAGATAATATGGTATTTCTACAGGAATGGTGTAAAGCTTACTATAAATGTATGTAAAGTGCATTGAATGTTTAAGTGCCACATAAGTGATAGGAACTAGTATTATCAAAATCACTGGAGTGCTTAGAGGCTAATTGCCTTAACCATTACACACAGCATATAACAGAGATACCCTATTTCATGAGACAATCACATGGCATTACCTTTCAGAATCCCTGGAGTACTTCGACCGTTTTCTCTCTGGGGAATCCCGTTCCTCAAATTTCTCTTTTCGGTCACTTCCCTTTTCTTTAAACTTTCCCTTTATAATAGAAGGCACAGTTAGTAAATAACATGGAACTGATTCCCCCTGTTCCCACTAAATTAGGTACCATTAACTCATTCTTTCATCTGAAAATTTGTATTTGACCAATTGTTCTCCAGACAGTAGAGAAAAATTGTCTAGTCCTTCTCTGTACTTTAACAGAACATCTCGCTTCACCATTATGGATTTAAATTGGTTCTATATGAACCTATTCATTTTATTAATTCTATGGTATTTTCAATGTGATATCAAAGTGCTTCCAAGAATAAGGTGTTCGTTATTTCTGTCTACCATCCACATGTGGAGGAAAAATGAAAGGTTTTCTTTCAAAGTATGTATTCTGGAGTGTTGCCACTAAAATATGACACTTGGATTACAATACACTGTGGCACACTGAGATTAGTAATCTATCTTCCCTTGTAAGTGTGAATTCTGCAGTTACAGATTCAACATCATACATCCAAACACTTCCTCATCAAAGAAAGAGGAACTTCTTACTCTGGAGGGAACTTCAGAATAATCCTATGGGAAATTCTTGAACTGCATGATAAGCTAATACAGTCTCTACAAAGCAGAATAAAGAACCCTGGGGACTGGCATTTACAGCAAGCCAAGTTGCTAAGCAATTAAGTTGTTTCATTCTGCTCCACTGGGAGCTTTCCATGACACATGTCTTTATTCTAAATTGCAGTCAGACTATCACAAAGGAATGAGCTAAATAGCAGTATTCTAAAAAAAGGAAAGGAAGTTACAGGGTCACAAATGAGCAATGTATCACATATCAATTAAGTTCTGTATTCCTCATGTTATGTGCTGGTTTGCCCTCTGTGATGAGACTATTTACAGTTGCCACTGTATGAGAAAGGATGGTGACAGTTCAATTCACTTTCAATAGTCATTTCAGTCTGTAATCTAGATGCCCCTGCCTTACATTCTGTATGCACATGCAAAGTTTTGCAAGCAGGGAACTCTAGTGTTTTGTTTACGTATCTGAATCCTGCTTCAGCACAGCCATCGCTATACAGGGGCCTTGCTAAGTAGTAGAACCCACTTCTCTAGTTACCTCACGCTCTCGCCTCTCCAAATACGCCAGCTCTTGCTCTGATCGTTTTATCTTCCGATGGATCTCCAGATTTTGCTGTCAGAAAGAACAGAAAGTGAGGTGAACAAATAGCTCTTGAATTAACTAATTTTATGCAACAACAAATATTTCTTCTGGTCTTTTAGAATACTTAGCTGAGCTGATTGTCAAGTTTCATGTGCAGCAAAAATTGGGATAAACAACTGACATCTGAACATGAAACAAACTTCGTGCTAAATTCCACCACTTAACAAAACTAAAGTACCTAAAAATGTTGAAGACAAGCAATATTCTTGAACTGCATGATAAAGAATGCATCTTTTTCAGTTACTATTTGATGGCTGAGTGCATAATACTATCTCCCCATCTATTAATTAACCTTTCCTGATCTCTTCTTGCACATGTTCATGCCCTCACTTCCCAAGTGATTGCCCCCTCCATTTTCACTACTCAATACTTAGTTTTTCTAAAGCGCTTTCCGTGTTCATAGCACATCAGCATTACATCTGCACTGCACGCAGGTTAACACTAACCATGGTTCACTCTAAACCATAATCTGAAATGGGTATCAACCTCAACCAGGGGCTGGATCTCAAAAATCCTTTCTGCTGAATGCAACTTTCTCACCTATTGCCTCCAGCTGCAGCCCAACATGCCCCCCTGTTCTCCATGAGCAACTTATCAGAAGGGGGCATCATTTTGTCAGTAGGATGGGGGAGTGAAAAAGTCATGCTCCACTGATGGGAAATCCTTCAATCAAGAGAAACACTCCATGGGATCCAAGCCCATGTTGTGAGGGAGTCCAGGCTTTCTGCAAACTATGCAAAGCTGAATTATTCAGGAGGCCTTTTTGCACAGATGGTTGCACTGTACAAAATGGCTTACAAACTTACTTGGATAAATTATTAGGGACGGTGGTCTATACTGCTATACTGATCCTTACTGTAAGCAGGATCCTATTATGTAATTTTTGTACTTCTCAATGTGTCATGTTCATACTTATGCTGTGCTTCAGTTCTTACTGGTGGTTCCAGACTTCTAAAATCCTAATGTCCCATTTTGCTGATTGTACTGACTCACTAGGTGTAATCTGCCTTGAGTCTGTGAGAAAGACAGACCATAAGTAACATAAATTAAAAAATAAATAAAAAGTATCCAGGAGACCTGGTTTGAATCCTCACTCTGCCATGGAAACGTGCTGGGTGACTGTCACTGTGGGCCAGTCACACTCTCTCAGCCTAACCTACCTCACAGAGTTGTTGTGAGGATAAAATGGAGAAGAGAATAAAGATATAAGCCACTTTGGGTCCCCACTGAGGAGTACGGTGGGGTATAAATGAACTAATGAAATAAATAAATATTTTAGTGTTTTGATCAATGCACCTTTAACCCTTCAGGTGCAATTAACTCACTTGTAAAATTATGACTCAACTGTACAAAAGCCCCTTTTCCTCTCTGGATCATTCATTCTACATCATCTTGTGTAACCTGAAAGTTTGTACTTCCAGAATTTAGTATTAGTTCATCTAATAAAAGGTATTTCTCTTGCTCAGAGCAACACCCAAGTCACATCAAAGGACCCTGAAGCAGTGGTATCAGAGTTTCTATTTTATTGTCCCTGTGCTAGAGTATTCCTACTGTTATCTGACTCTCAGCCAAGCTATTAATTCCACTTGCAAAAGGCTACACTAGAAACAGAAGTAACAGTTCTAAGGCACTTTAAAGGATTCTTGTGACATTAGTTTTTGTAGGCTAGAATATCAACTGAATCTTATTTATATGAGCTCTAGATTATGGAAGCTCACACCACAATAAGTACATCTTGAATGTCACACAGGCATTTTCATGCAACAACTATTCTTCTAGAACTGGACTCAGCAAGAATAGTTTTATTTAGGATCTCATAAATTTAGGAGGCTTAAGATCCCTAAACCCATTATTTTAAGACATGAGTTTAGGTTGAATTAAACAGCATTTGGAAGTGGCATTTCCATACAAACTACCAAGTAGTCAATATCTGATAAAAAGAGGATTTCTATAACTATGGGCATTATGGCCCCTTCCAACTGTCTACATAAGAATATATTGTTATTATCAGCAACTGAATCTGTTTTTTTTTCAGAAAGCATTTTGCTATCTTTCCCGGAAGCTGCTAACAAAGAGCTGTAACCACACAGGCTGCATCAGTTATTAGCATGTTGGTCCAAAACAAAAATCCAGAAGTTACTCCGACATATCAATTGAATCCATTATCTTCTATCTAGAACTCTAAATCTGTCTACTGTTTCCCCACAAAACTGGATGAAGAGGTGAGCTGGGAAAGATATTTAACCTATCACCCTTCAAATGCAGGTGGCTGGCCCATTTTCTCTGCCAAACCCCAATGTCTACAGAATCAGTTTTGGTCAGATCCAGATCTCAAGGAACCCATCCCTATCTAACTTGTGAGAGGGCTTATATCTAACTTCTTGAAGGTGCACAAGATGAACAACAGTGCCCTCATGAATATATTACTTCCTTCCTTACTTTGTGTAGGTTGGACAGTTGTTGATGCTTGATCAGTACTTCTTTATTTGGAAATTGCCTCCTGCAGAGCAAACATGCTAACTTATTCCAGTCAGTCAGCTTGTCCTCATCATTTTCAGTCTTTCGAGGCAGTTCTTCCTGTTGCACTGGTGGCCGTTGGGGCCGTGGCTGTGGGTCTTCTTCCTGTTCCTCCTCCTCTTCATTGTCACTGTCTCCACCATACTCTCCTAAGAGCCCTATCAGAGGATTTACCACTTTTGCCTGTTTGAAAAGAAAAAAAAAAGAGCAGAATGAGATCCATACCACCCCCTAGCTTATTCAACTGTTCTGAGATGCCTGAAGTGACCTTGATGTCCCCGATGCTCTTTAACATCTATATGTGCCCCCTTGCCCAGATTGCCCGGAGGCATGGACTGGGATGTCACTAGTATGCGGAAGACACCCAGCTCTATCTGTTGTTGGGTGATCAGTCTGCCTCCAAACCGGAAGATCTAGACGAGGCATCACAAGCCGTGGCTGGCTGGCTTAGGTGGCTGAAATTGAATCCGACTAAGACAGAGGTCCTTTGCCTAAGCCGGGATCCCACTTCTGACCTTCGATGGGGCACCTTTGGTGCCAGCGCTGGAGGTTAGGAGTTTGGGAGTGCTCCTGGATGCTTCCTTAACGATAGAGGTCCAGGTAGCAGCCACTGCCAAATCGGCCTTTTATCATCTTCAGTGGATCAGGCGGTTCCCTTCCTCGAACGCAACAACTTAGCAACAGTGATCCACGCAATGGTCACCTTGAGGTTGGACTACTTGGGGCTGCCCTTGTCTCAAATCCAGAAGCTGCAGCTGGTGCAAAATGCTGCGGCCAGTTTGCTGATGGGACTCCCAATTCGGGAGCACATCCAGCCTGTGCTAAAGGCATTGCACTGGCCGACAGCATACCGAATTCCTTTCAAGGTGCTGGTTCTTACCTTTAAACCCCTTTATGGTCAGGGGCCTACGTATCTGAGGGACTGCCTTTCCCCACATATTCCCCAGAGAGCACTGCTCTCAGGGGCCCAGAGCCAATTGGCCTTCCCAAGTCTTAAAGAAGCCAGGCTGTCAACAACCAGAGCCAGGGCCTTCTCGGTGGCAGCTCCAGCCTGGTGGAATGAGCTCCCAGAAGAGATCAGGGCCCTGTGAACCTCTTACAGTTCCGCAGGGCCTGTAAAACAGAGCTCTTCCACCAGGCTTTTGGAGCTGCCGCCACCATTCAACTTCATTAACAACTAGTTGTTGAAGGACAGGAAGCCCTGGAATTTATAACATCAGCCTGTGCCAACCGCCTGAAAGATATCAGAAGTAGACCTAAGAGCCGGTTACGGGAAGAAAGAACTAATATAGTAGCCATCGCTGACCCAGCAACAAGAATACTAGCACCAACTGTGTTATTGTTAACCACATTTTAACATTGTTTTAATTAGCTGTTGTAGATTTTCCGGATTGTATGGCCGTGGTCTTGGCATTGTAGGACCTGATGTTTCACTAGTAGCTGTACATCTTTCTGTGTTATACCTCTGAGAATGCCAGTCACTTGGCCAAGGCCAAGACCACGGCTATACAGCCCGGAAAATCTACAACAGTTAATGAACGCCGGCCGTGAAAGCCTTCGACAACATATTATTTTAATTGTTTTATTGCAAATATATGCTGATTTTACATAAGCCGCCCTGAGCCGGCCTTGGCTGGGAGGGCGGGGTAGAAATTTAAGAAAATAAATAAATAAATGTATTCAGTAACAAATCAGCCTCAACTGGAGGAGAGCCATTGTGGTATGGTGGCTAGAGTATCAGATCAAGCATTGGGAGATCCAGGTTTGAATCTCCACTCTGCCACGGAAGCTTGCTGAGTGACCTTGGGCTAGCCACATTCTCAGCCCTCACACATACTAGTGACATCCCAGTCCATATACAGTCAATAAAAATAAAACCAGAATAAAAGATCCCAGATGGCAATTTATAATTTTCTGTTCCCATTCTAGACTGCCCGGCCATTTGATAGGAGGGGGGGGAACGAGCAAAATATACACAAGGGGGAACATCTTCCAGCTAAAGTAGTACACTCCATTCTACTACATCACAACTTTACCATATCAGTCTGCTGCACGCATAATTAACCCTAAGATCAGGCTGGATCCTAGGAAGTATAATTGCACGACTCCCCTTTTGTCCCACACTACTGTAGGACCATCCCCCTCAGCCAATGCTGGGGGCGCGTCACAGAAACATGTGCTTCTCTCATTCTGTGTTAGTACAGTCAAGCATACCTGTGTTTTATTTATTTATTTATTTATTTATTTATTTATATTTAAATTTATACCCCGCCCTACCCCGAAGGCTCAGGGCGGCTTTTATTACAAAAATTCAACATCAGGAACCTTGGAGCACTTACAAATGTTTCCCAGGCAGTCTTTCCCATTTCCTTAATAACATAATACCATAATTGTTCTTCAAATCATTCTCTGGGTCCTTTGTATTTTTCTGCTAATTTTCATCATTGTTCCCAGCACTTAAAATTTAATAGTGGGTTTACAGGATTTTCAATCCCTCCTAATATTTCATAAATCTAAACCTCTGACAAAGAGAGAAAAGAAATCCTTTGAAGATAATAAACATTCATCATGGCAACAGAAAATCTTCGAAGCCATGTCTTTTTCAAATGGAATTCTGCAGAAAAATCTGTCAGCAGCCTGTTCAGTGTTCATCTCTACAGTTCTCTGCCAGAGCACAAAACTGTCATTGGGGGGTTGATAACGGTCACCAACAGGCGATTTCAGCAAGGCATTATACCCCCACCCCCATTAAAATTATTAGATAACTTATCTGCAATAAAAGGAAATTGTTCCAGAATGCAAATAAATAAATAAATGTCAAGTACGGCATTCTTACTGGGGGTGCACTCTCTTCTTTTTTCAGCGACGGAGGTAGTGGCTTTTTAAAGACATCTTCTGCAGGAAGTTTCTCCTCTTGGGGGTCACTCTGCAACATTAAGATTGGGCACTAAATCTATAATCAACTGTACTTCACTACCACTTACTTCATAATTCTATTGTCATATCTTGGCCACTCCCCTTCCCTCTCTGCCTCTTTTAGAAAGACAAGCATAAACTTAGCAATCACAAACATTCACTTCGCTAACTGAAACTGCCATCCCATTCCACAAATATGGCATGCTGGGAACAAAAAATAGAGGGGTGGTACAATTAGGACTGTCAGCAATCATCCAGTCCCTTCCCAGAAATATAAGGTACTAAAGCGGTCAAGTGGCCCTAATACACAAAAAGGCAACATGTTTGCTATTGGCTGTATGTAGAAAACACAAGTTCAGTTTCCCCTCCCAGACGGTTTCATGCTAGGACTTGCCTGATATTGTGCCCCCCTCCAACTGAGGCAAGATATAAATCTACATTTATTTGCTTTCAAGAGACAATGTTCCCTTCGTGAGAGCACTGAATCTTGAAAATCTTGTTCGGCTTTAAGGTGCTACTGGACTCAAATCCAGCTGTTCTACTGCAGACCAACACAGCTACCCTCTGAAATGACGGGTTTTTTTGGTAACTCTTAGAGTCATTGGGCATGTTACAACGAAAGTCAGGCCAGATTTAGTCCAGGCATTTTCTGTCTATGTGCCCTCTAGTTTTTATATCAGTGTTATGTATTACTGCTATATCTAGCTATCCAATTTAACTCTTACTGGAAAATTCAAACATTGTGTCTACACACGTAACCATACCCTTTTCTCCAGTGAGCTCACAACAGCATATTGTAATTGCCTCTCTATTTACCTGGCCTATAATTCAAAATACATTTCTTTCAGATTCTTTTCATAGACCGTTTGTAATTGCGAGGTACTCTGAAATATCTGAATGCGCCAACAGATGGCTTCAGATTCCAGTGCCCTTTGGAAATCACAGATATGAGTGCTGTAACTTGCACAGTTGTTTGCTCTAGAGTCTTTTGTTCTCAAATGAGAATAGATCTTGGAGGCCTTCCTGAACTGCCATACAAGTTACAATGCCCTACACTGTATCTTTCTAACCTGGCAGATCAATTCATACTGTCTCCCTCTATTGGTGCCTTTCACCAGCAGACTTTTGGGTTTCATTTGACATACCCTCAATAATGGCTACTGTCCCTCATCCCTCGTTCTGATGTTGTTTGTGCATATGTCTTTACTCAATTATAACTGTTTTAATGTTTTTATGTCACCACCTTGGGGACCCTGATCGGGTGGAAAAGCGGCATAAAAACATGTTTAATACATACTTAAAAAAAAAAAAAAAAAGATGGCCCCGGTCACACAGGCCGGATACTGCGGGGGGGAGGCGTGGCTGTTTTCCCCGCAGCGAAATAACACGTGACTGTGTGATCAGGCGTCCCCTCGCGGTCCCGGCGAGGTCCCGTGGTTAGGGGGGAGGTGCCGATCACACAACGCGCCAAAGAAGCGGCACGGCACGGCAATCGGGGTTGTGTTTTGTTTTTTTAACCTGAAGTATGTGCATGCCCCGTTGGGTGCTTGTGCGCATCCCTGGAGAACTCGGGGGGGGGGGACCTTTTCGCAATGGGGCATGGGTGGGCGCCGGATGCCACCGGAAACGCCCGCCCTTGCCCCGCGGTTTCCGGAAACTAGTACCTCCAAGGTACTAGTTTTTTGCCGCGCATCTTCCGCGGGAAGCCTCGGTTGAGCCACGGGAGCTCTATGCTTCCCAGATGTGGCAGTGAGATCGCACCCGGAAAATCCGCCTATCTTCCGTCTCTCTAGCGTGGCTAATGCTCCGTGTGACCGGGGCCACTGTTATGTTTCTTAGGCTTAATATATTTTGCCTAACAATTCATAAAATTGTATACTCCCTCAAGATATTGTGTTCTGCTTTATTCCATGGTCAAAAGTGCTTCTCTGGTCAAGAAGAATTTGCAGTACTACAAAGAGTTTTAAGTTAGAACAGAAACGGTGCTCTCCTAATGTGTATCTTGTAGGTTTCCAGATTTGCCTAGTTGCAAAGACAGGCAATAAGAGCACCCTACTGACAGACTGAGTCTGTGCTGGTTTGGGTATCTCATGCTGGTTGCGCAACTCACAAGAGAAGTTTTGTGACACTGAGATTTACCTTGGATGATTTGTTTCTGTGTCTCTCTCTCCTGTCTCTGCTATCTCTGCTAGACGTCTCATCTCTTTCACTTGTCCTCTCCTGGCTCCTATGCCTCCTTCCACTAGGAGGTGGTGGTGAAGACGCTTCTCGACCCATTGGTATTTCTCTCTGGAAGGATGTATTTGTACAAGAACATTTTTGACAAAGGCTTATTTTGTTAGAAAACAATGGGCTGGATCCAGCACAAGGACACTGTGTGGTTTGCACAAAGATCCCCATCTCTCTCCATCCACACCAGTCATTTTCAATCCTGGGAAAGTTTATCCACCTGGTGTCAAAGGGCCTGTGTGGTTTGTTGATCATACAAAGAGGCCGAAGGGAGCAATTTTACCCTCTTGCCCCTCCCCACTGCAGCCTCCCAATCACTCCATGTGGGTCTTGCAATCCCAAGAATAAAATTTTCCAGGGTCAGAAATGGCTGCTAGCAGTGGGGAGAG
>NW_015172562.1:75000-103869 GCF_001447785.1 Gekko japonicus | reverse complement strand
TGTGCACTCCAACCCAATACTTCTTGCCATCTCCTTATCAACAAATGAAGAATATAGGCATACATGCTCTCACCTGAGTATTAGGGTCATAGTATACCCCAGTTATGGGGTCAAAATAATTTCCAGTATCTGGATCGTATATGAACGTGGACACATCAGAAGCAGCTGAAGGGGAAGAAATAAGGCCAAGAGTCATTCTTCCATATACCTTACATATCCTTTATATAAAGCAGAGATGATCCAAGACGTTCTGGTGCCAGAGACAGACAATCCAAAAGATACTCTCCAAGGTGAAAAAAATATATAAAACTAAACAGAGCATTTAATGATATCCCAGAACATGCTGCCTGAGGATGGCTACTTCACCCTGCCTGGTGGTAAGTCCAGTCCAGTCCTGAAAGGCATATTGTGCTCCTGAAAGACACTAGATGATAAAACATCAATCCAGAGATTTTATAAGGCCCAGGAGAGCCCACAGAAAAACTCACATATGGAGGTGGAGGAGCAGATTCCCCACTTTCCCCTTCCCTCACCAGCCTGCTGCTTGTTGTGAAAACCCTCATCAATAAAATGCACCGGGGGCTGCAGTGAGGAGGGGGAAATTGCCTCCTCTTCCACTACTGCAAGCTCCCAATGGGAGGCAATTTCTCCACTTTCACTCCTGGAAAACCTCAGATGAACAGACACAATGAGGATTTGCTGTCTGGTTTGAAAATATTTACGCTTCCATATTTAAAGGGTTCTAAGTCTTCCTTCTATAGGTTTGGAGTCAGTGATCCATCAGTGAAAGACACTTGTGTCTCCCTCTTTATCCTGGAAAAGCAAATTCCTGGAGTAACAGGACCTGTGTGGACTCATAGCCACATAGGTCAGGGAGTGAAATTCACCATTCACCTATCAGCAGAGTTGCACCTCTGAAACAGGAAGGAGGGGATGATTTTACCCCCTTCACTGTCCTCCCTGAAGCCCCCCAACCCGCCAGATTATTGGTACAAGGGGGTTCCACAAGCCCAGAAATCAACTTTACTGGAGGTGGAAGGGATTGCTGGGGAAGGGAAACACAGCAAAGGTCTGTGGTCTTTGCACTAATGGATCACTGAGTCCTACTCACAGGAAATAGTGCATTTTCCACAATTACAAACTGCATCAAGAACTAAGATCAATGGTAACAAGGAAACCACGACATATCTTACACTCCGATCTTCGTTTCTGGGACTCAGCACCCCTCCGGTCCCTCATGCCCCTTCTGCCCTAAAACATAAAGAGGCATCAAATAAAGACACAAGGAAGCAAAACCTCTAGTGATTTTTTCACATTTCCCTACTGTACCAAAGCATTGCAAGCTGCGTTATGTATCAAATTACCAACATATACTTTCCTGCCCTTACTGCACATTAGAGGTGTACACACACACACACACACACACATACACACACACAACAACAGTATTTTTCAGGTTTGGGTATATTGAACCTGAAAAATATCAGTCTTTCCCCATATTTCCGAATCCCAATATTGGTGTGGTATTAGGATTCAAGAAATACTTGGGATTGCTGAATTTTTTCAGCTCCTTTATACCCTATGAGGACCATTATAGTCAATGGTCCCCATAGGCTATAATGGATTATCGAACTGGGGGTATCTGGGTCTGGGGGGGCTGTTTTTTGAGGTAAAGGCATCAAATTTGCAGTATATCTGCTGGTGCCTCTCCTAACCCCCCCCCCCCCCAAGTTTCAAAAAGATTGGACCAGGGGGTCCAATTCTATGGGCCCCAGAAGAAGGCACCCCCATCCTTCATTGTTTCCAATGGAGGAGGGAAAGGCATTTAAAGGGACACAGTCCGTGCACCACGGCACGTGAACTCCAAAGGCATTTAAAGGGCTGAGAGCACTTTAAATGCCCTGTAACTGCAGCTATCCAGCGGCCCTGAAAAATCCCTGAATATTTTTGGATAGCCGAATCACTAGCCCCCTCAGTGATCAGCTGAAAAAATACCTGATAAATACTGATAAGATATTTATCGGGTATTTTTTCGCCTTGGTTTATACTGAGCGCACACCCCAACTGCACATCCAATAAAAAGTCACCAGCTGACGTCAAAAGGTTTTCACTGAGACCTGCCATACAAGAGGAGAGTGCCTAACTTTTCAATATCTGCAAAACTGGAGGAAGAAGATGAAAAAAACAGATCAAAAAAGATGCTTTAAAGAACATGCATAAAATCTTTGGTGCAATTACTATGTCCCATCACATGGACTGTATCAGTAAATGCAGATGGATTGTTCATTATTATCTCTGTTATAATGTGGAGCACTCCCCTTGCAGCTGGCAGCAAACATTTGAGATTCTTAAGGGTTGTGTAAACTGTGTCATCATGCAGAACTGCTCTTGGTATAAAGATCAGAAACCCAGCATGCATCACTGGTGATTCTGCTCTGGATAATAAAGGACAATATCCACCATGTTGGAATTTTTCCATCTGCTTTGGCTGCCATTGCACCATTCTTAACTGGTATAAAGAAGAAAGAAGATATTCTGGGTGATGATAGCAAACCAAGGTATCTTCTAATAGAAGGTCTATGCAGAGTGTAATATATAGTCTGCCGTGCTCTCTAAGCACCTGATACACCTGTTCTGTTAAGGGATTTATACCCCACCCTTCACTACCTGAAGGAGTCTCAGAGCGGCTTATAATCCCTTCCCCATCCCCTCCCCACAACAGACACCCTGTGAGTTAGGTGGGGCTGAGAGAGCTCTCTCAAGGGCAGTTCTCGAGAGAGATCTCTCAGCCCCACCTACCTCACAGGGTGTCTGTTGTGGGGAAGGGAAGGGAAAGGAGATTGTAAGCTGCTCTGAGACTCCTTTGGGTAGTGAAGGGCAGGGTATAAATCCCATCTCTTCTTCTTCTTCACTTCTAGCCACATTAATTTCAAAGGATTCGAGTTTTGCTGAAGTATGGCAAGAATCAGGCCTTTCCTGATACTGAATGCATATATTTCATTATGTAAGCTACAAAAAGTAATAAAAATGATTATATTCCTATTACACATAACGTTTTGTGCCTTAACTGCAGACATAAGGGCATAACATAACTTATCAAAAGTCATGTCTGCAACCTTCAGATAACCTACTATTCTTTTTATCCCAGTTTTGTGAGAAACGTTTCCAGTGGCTTTGCTGACATAACCCCCCCCCTATGATTAGACAATCAGATTACATTTCTAGGTTACCCAGAAGAGAGAAAGATACGAAAACACAGTAAAAGCAGCCAACTGATTTCTGACAACAAATGGGGGTGTCTGATCAGATTTCTTTCTTTGCATTCATTTTCTATAATGCAAGTGGTTAAGTAAATCAGTTTTGACTTTGCTATTGGGGTCTGTATCAGGGACAGGTCTACAGAGGTCATATTCATAAGACATTTGAGTATGCTGGCAAACACTAAATCAATATAAAATAAAGTTTTAGTCTCCTGGCACCTTTAAGACCAACAAAGTTTTAGTTCTGGGTGTAAGCTTTTGTGTGCATGAGCACTTCTTCAGATATGTTGAAAGAAAAGTCACCAACCATTACATATAGGTAGAGCTCAATTACTTATGCATCTTGACCCTAACTAGCCCTTCCTGGCAACACCCTCCCCACCCTCTACCTATATGTAATGGTTGGTGACTTCTGTTTCAATGTATCTGAAGAAGTGTCCTTGCACATGAAAGCTTATACCTAGAATAAAACTTTGTTGGTCTTAAAGTTGCCCCACTGGACTCAAACTTTATTGTGCTGCTTCAGACCAACATGGCTACCCTCCATACTAAATCAGTGTATTTAATCTCTTAGCCTATCCCTAAACTCCTTATGATGTTATGCAAGTAACATTAGTGCTGGTGGCTAATTCATTGTTCAGTATAGGTTTGAATGCTCTACCAAACCAAAGGGGAGCAGGCAAAACTGAAAATGCTTTACAACTAGTAAAAAGAACATGGTCATCCACAGCTCATTTGCACTACCAGGAGGCAGCAGTCAATTCCCTCTGCATGCTACCACACATTACATCCTAAGGCTTACCTGGCTGTAGCGTGGAACATCCCCATGATCACCATATTCATTTCTAGCAAAAAAAAAAAGTGAGGGAGAAAGCCACTTCAATCAATTAATTCAAGGACACAGAGTTTCCTTCATACATGCTAAGTATTCATTGTAACCTCAGCAAGGAACTGAATGAGAAGCCTCCATAAGAAACTGAATGAAATAAGTCAAAAGGGAACACAAAACACTACAATCACTAATAGCTCCACAGGGAACAACTGCTTAGAAATTTTCATTGGCTGTTCTTAATATGTTTTATCATACTAGCATCTTTGTACCACAAGATACAACCATTTATCCTCCTTCATCACATTACTTATCTGTTTGAATCTCTGACCTCTCTCATCATCCATTATTTGTAATTGCTATTTCTGTTGTTTTATGATGGAATTCATACCTAACTTTTCTACCTTAATACTCCTTTTCCCCTTTACACTGAAAATTTACACTTGAAAGATTAATGGTGGAATTCATACCAAACCTCTCTGTCTTAACTTCACTCCCCACATAATGTTCCTCTTCAGAAGAATCCCCAGTATGATTTTCCTTTCAGATATCTGAAGAAGTGAGCTGTTACTCATGAAAGCTCATACTGAAAAGAAGAAAGTCTTTAACATGCCACTGAACTTTTATTTTATTTGCTATGACAGACTAACACAGCTACCACTTTGCAATCATGATTCAAGTGGTACCAAATGTTCAGAGCAGCTGAAAGTCCATTAAGGGTGTGGGGGAATACAGCAGAGGATGGCAGGAACTTGGTCTGCTCATGCCTGAGTGCTTAAAGAGTCCTGAAGAGTGGTATTTTGCGGAGGGGGGAGGGGGACACATTCCGTATCATTTGCCCCTGCCGTTTCCCACCTCCCATTCCTTTTGGTCCCACAACTTGCTTCCTCTAATAGATGCTTAACTATGAAGCGTGCTTTCACTAAGAAAATGAAAGAGGCGCACCCACAGATAAAACTGGAACGTCTGCAGAAGTTGGGGGATATGCAGAGAAGTATTAGTTTGTAAATTTATAAAGAGAAAAATGCCAAAATATGATGAGATGAGAACTATGTGTGATCACTGAATTATAGGAGGCTCCGCGGAAATATTAATATGCTCCAGCCCCTAAGAACTAACAGTATTGTGGAGGGTATGAAGCACATGACATATCCCTGCATTTCCATCTCCAATTCCCCAAGACACCACAAAGAAGGAAAAATAAATGTACTCTCCTCCATGCACTAACGCTAACACTGTATGCTTAAGTCTGGGGCTAGATGAGTAGCTTAGCCCAAAACATAACCAATCAGTGCTAAAATCACACTTCAAAATCAGGTGAGCAGGTAACTACTTATCCTGCCTCAAAGATCAGCTGTCTCAGTCTATGGAGGACTGTGAACTATATCCCCCTTGATTAACATCCTTCAGCCTAAGGTAGGAAACATGTTAATAAGGCTGCAACTTAATTTTTGACAAATATGGCTCACACAAAACTAGTGATGGGCACAAATGAGCTCACAAACGAACCAGTTCATAAACTAAATTTTGTGATCAGTTTTGGGCAGTTCATGGTTTGCAAACTGAAGTTCGTGGAAAGTCAAACAACAAAACTTTTCACAAACGTTTGAGCAGTTTGTGGTGGTTCATGAATAGATACATTTCCAGACAGTCTCCACTCAATCAAAATGTGTACCAAACTTCAAAGCTACAGGGGAGATGGAATCCTCCAGCCAGTGCTTGCAGGGGGTTCATTCTATACACTTTTGAACCTGCACCTGACATTTCCCTCAAAAGCACTTTCCTTGGGGCATCTTCGGGGGGGGGGGCATAACTTGGATCCCTTAAGTCCAAATCTACACATAACACGGTGAGCATGTAGAAGAGCATCTGGGGGAGATACCCTGCGAGTTTGATGTCTCTAGCTTGCATAGGGTTCGTTCTATATGCTCCTGAACCTGCACCTTTTATTTCTCCAGAAAGCACTTTCCTGGGGGCAC
Source organism: Gekko japonicus (assembly GCF_001447785.1). Taxonomy (NCBI): domain Eukaryota; kingdom Metazoa; phylum Chordata; class Lepidosauria; order Squamata; family Gekkonidae; genus Gekko; species Gekko japonicus. The sequence continues at coordinate 97,801 of NW_015172562.1, read as the reverse complement.
CTTCTTTGGGGGGTGTAACATGGATCTCGTAAATCCAATCCTCACCAAACTTGGAAGGCAGATAGAGCCGAGTCAGCTGGAGACCCCCAGTGAGTTTGGTGTCTCTAGCACACCAGGGGAGCATTCTACCACGTTACAAACCTCACGAGCCAAACCAGTTCGTTTGGTGCCTAAAAGTTCCTGACTATTCATGGCTCATGAGCCACAAACCATGAACTGAAATGAACCGGATTTTACCGGTTCCTGCCCATCCCTACACAAAACTCCCCTTCAAACTTGTATTTAGGCATTGATCTGCATACATAGCCATCTACCATAACACATATGTAAAGGATGACATGCAGTAGGCTGCAGTAGACATTTAAGTAAGGTCTTTTGCTACCTTCTTTTCCCTGTGGCTAGGTTTACATCCACTGCACGACCATCAATGCTGATTGGGGGATCCAGGTTCTGTAAAACTTTCACTAACCGGAGCGCCTCCTGAGGAGGGAAGAATATATTTAAGGAGGAAAAAAGATCATTGTGATTTAAGTGGCACCTTTATTTATTTAACCATTTAGTGTATTTCTTCATCATCTCTCCAAAACAATCTGCAGAAGGCAGCCCTTCTAAGCCCTCTGTGGAAACTAATGGTGAAATCCTATGCAGAATTGCCCCCAGTCCAAGCCTATCTACTTCAATGAACTTAGACTGAAGTAACTCTGAACAGGACTGCACTGCAGGTATCTGATAATCACATTCTGATTGGGTAACTATTCAGAATGGGGGGGGGGGTGTCTCAATAGACTGATCCAGTTACCTGTACTGAGCTAGGAGGAAGGAAAGGATCCTATACTCTCTGGGTACTACCTATAGGATAATAAGGAGGCAGAACTAATACCATTGTTAGCCAATCTTTAAAAGTCCAAGAATCCAGCCAAGCCCCAATACAGCTGTAAGGATCATGAAGTCTATGTGACATAAGACAAAATGGTAAATGGAAGCAATAGTCACGTGAACCTACACACTGGAATTCTGCGTTACCAAAAATGGAAGGATAATGCCTATCAGATACAACAAGCTGTTTTGGCATTAAAATTTCCCTCCTCCAAGAAAAGAAAACTCATGGATAATAAATCACTTGCTGGTACTGCTTGCAGTAGAACTAAATCTGCACAAATAGCTTTGACCCAGTTAAAACTACCAGTTTGGTACACTCATTAGTGGGCATAATGCATTCAGAAGGAATACTACACTATAGTGTGATTTAATATCAAGTCACCAAGCAGCTCACACTAATTGCCTTAGATAAGAAAGGCAGAAATGAGCAAATTCACAAGCTCTGTTACTATGAGAATTCTACACCAAACCAAAGAAGCCAAAAGAGGGGTTGTCACACATGGGAAAATTTGCATAACAGCAATAAAGCATTAAGATGTTGTGTAGAGCAAAAGACCAATGGAAACCTACAGCATGAGAGTCCAGTTCAATGAAGCCATAGGTGTAGCCCATCCGACCAGCCTTATTCTTCATGACACGCACACTTGAAGTGGAGAGACGAACATACGGTGCCAAAAGACCCACAATGACTTCTGGAGGGGTGAAGCGAGGTATGCGCTTTAACATAATTGCTGTGAAATGTAATGAAAGGAGGGGGGAAAAGATATTCAGGAACTTATATACTTGAGCATTTAACTCACCGTGCACTTGACTCTCAATAAAGACTGCTCACAATGTACTTGGCAGATTGCCATCAGCAACCATGAGACTAGGAACTTGAAATGAAACTGACCAAGGCTCTGAAGGCTGACTGAACAAAAATGACACACAACCTAACGTACCTGCTTTTAAAAGAGACATCCCATGGTGACCCAGGATGTATCAAGTATATCTGATAAGCAACTATCCCAGCCAGCTATCTTGCTGAAGGTGGCCACTGCACAGAGGCAAAACTGCCAGTAATGTTGCTTGTTTTGAATTGCGCCCAGTCCTCTGAGCCAATCAAAAGAGGCTTGACTCAACAAAGAACAGGCATTTCACATTTTTGCTAAGTCCTCATCATCCCTACTCCCAATATCATTTTATCAGGCTCAGCTGACATGCACACTCCTCTTCAAAAGGCAAAAACAACACTGTTGAACTCGTAGGTGAGATTTAAGCATCTCTACTCAGCTGACTCAAATCCAAGCGTCCACTGTAAACTCAGCAAAACAAGGCAGCTTGCACATATAATCAAAATAATCAAGCTTACTTTTACTCTCATCCTCCTGATGTTTGGTCTCCACGGTTTCTCTTCTTGAACCATGTTCTTGGTTTTCCTTCCGGAATGGGTTCTTCTCTGGCTCTTTTTTCTTCTCTTGTGAAGGCCACTGCTCTCTGCTTTCATCCTTCTTCTTCAGCTCAGGTTCCGGAGACGGGCACTGCTCCTCAGGAGAAGGCTTCTGAGGAGGCTCCTCTGGAGAACCAGGATTCTCAAGAGGTTCTTCCTCTGGCATGGGCTCCTGAGGTAACTCTTGTTCCCCTTTTCCAGGCTTATCTTCAACCACTAAGGAAAGCATAGATGAAGTCATTTCACTAAGTAGGATATTCTCTCTCAATCTCAACACCACTTTTTAAGCAGTTTGCTGTTTTAAAGTATACACAGATGTCACAGCTAAGTGCATGGCAATTTCTTAAGATTTCTACCAAAAGGGAGATACTGGATCACAATGACACAAATGGGATAAGAGGATTTTCACAAGAGGACAGCATGTCATTTTCGCCAGTTGCTGTGATCTTTTTCTCCCTTCCTCACACTTCAGCAGTGCTTGTACTGCAAATACAGGATCACTAAAGTTTCATCTAAGGGCCCTCTATCTCAGGCCAAAAAACCCCTTCCAAGTAAGAACCATGCAAACTCAAGGGTTGTCAAAACTTCTCTATTCACCTATGTTTATTTTCCATCGTCTTTATTTTAACTTACAGACCTCAATAACAGACTACAATACTTGGTCTAATAACACTGCCAATATTTTCTATTACCTTCCATTCAATTCTTCATCAATTGAGAAGCTATGCTGATATCTGTCAAAAAAAAACAAACCCAGCTTAACAATTTAACGAAAGTAGACTTACTATCTCTTGGGAACCTGCAGTAATAACAGGATGAACGATATCCTATTGTGGACACTTTGCACTGTAAGAAATAAGGCAGAGTGTAAGGAAGACATGCTTTAAAAGGCTCTCCTTCAGGATACTCTGCATTAGCACAACAGAACCAGGAAGATAATTTCTGATAAACAAGTTTTATCAGTTCTCTATAACACAAATTACACTTTCTAGTGAGACTTTGGGGCACTGCCAACCTCATTGCCTTGGTAGCATGTAGCTGGAAAAAAGGATGCTATATCAACCAATGACATTGTACTGGGGAGGGGAAACATTAACATGTTGGATGTTTCAGGGTTTTTTCCCCTATTACCCATTCACTGGAATTCATGGGCGGGAAGTGCCAATGTGTTAACATGTCCTTTAGGCCACAGGAAAGCTGCATTAAATCACCAGTGTTATAGAGGCCTTAAGCTGAAGGAAATTTTGCTCCAGTCTCTTGGTAGTTGCCCCTTAATGGCCCCTGCCACACGACAGGGAAAAGACGGGGCGAAGCGCGGCTTTTAAAAGCCACGCCAAAAAAGAAACGCCGCGGCGGGATCCCACAGATCCCGGTAGCCGCGCTCCGTTGCTCCCCGGCACGATCAGATGCCGGGGAGGAAGATACGAGTCGGAGGGAGAGGCTGCCAAACTGCGCATGCTCGAGCATGCGCGGTACGGCAGGGGGCCGGGGATGCGACAGCGGCAAGACGCACTGCCGATCCCACGGCCAGGATGAAACGGACCAACCAGATGAACCACCGAAGGTAGGTGGTTCATCTTTGACGCGCTTCATCGAGGGAAGGGCCGGATCGGAGACGGGAGCGCCAGGCAGATGTTGGCGTGGGATCGCACCCGTTTGCTGCGCTTCCAATCCGGCCCGCTCCAGGCCCAAAATGCCTCGTATGAACGGGGCCAATGACAATAAATATTAGGTGCAGCCCTGAACTGGATAGCCCACACTAGCCCAATCTCGTCAGATCTCAGAAGCTAAGTAGGGTCGGTCCTGGCTAGTACCTGGATGGGTGACCTCCAAGGAATACCAGGGGTGTGATGCAGAGGCAGACAATGATAAACCACCTCTGAAACATCTCTTGCCTTAAAAACAAGTCTAGTTCACTACCTAGTGGTGCATAATGTTAAGAGAAAAAACTTCTCACTGCCAGACAATCTTAAGATCTCCTGGCTATACTCTACACACTGCCATAAAATAATAGTTTTTATTATCATTAATCTGGTGCAAATGTAATTCAATGAAGTTTTACTTATAATAAAACTTGCTAACAATTAAGCTTCATGAGTAATTATAATGAAAATGCATAAGTTCACATAGATTCCTAAAACTGATAGTTCTATTAAGACAGAAAAAATATTTTGGTCACCTGGGCTAAGAGACAAGAATGGGAAACATGGCACGCACAGTATCACTTCTCATATTTGAATATACATTCCGGGGAAACTTCTAATCATGAAATGATTGCTGGTAATAAGCAGCAGAGGGAAGTTATTATTTACATCTATTCATACAATATAGAACATTTAGTAGTAATACTACTTCATTAATTCCTAGAATTCTTATGCAAGTTTAGAATTTTAGTGACCTGGGAATATGCTATTATTAGAATATTTATACCTCACCTATTTAAAAATAAATACTCAAGGCAGTTTACAATATCTACATAAAACAGTTAAAAACAGGTAACACAAGAATTAACAGATAACACAAGGCCTTCTGGAATAAAAAAAGGTTTTAGGTGATGGTGGAAGACTTTTAAAAATGTATCCATATTGAAGGTAAGGAAGGAACCATCCACAATGCAAGGGGGAATAAGTTTAACTGGTATTTTTATGGGAAACCATCTGAATCCAGTAAAAGCCTAGGTTATGCGTATCCCTTCCCCTTGCCAGTGGGGCAGATTGTGATGTTAGGGGTATTTCTTTAGCCTTCAAATGAAGGAATAGATGGGTGGGTTGGGAGAAGTCTAATTTTTTTAAAAAAAGCCTAGACTGCTTGTTTTGCCTACCTGATAAAGAGACAAGGGGGAGGCAACCAGAAACCCAAGATTCTTACCAGTTTGAAATTTCTCTGCAGAAAGTAATTTCGCAAAGCCTTCAATGAGCTGTTAATATCTAGCCTTTGCCATGACTATTTCTGAAATAATTTCTGTCCCCATATACTCACTCGTTTGCAGCGCCAGAATTCAAGGGATGGAGTGTATTCCAGAGTCACTGGTTTACCACCTATCACAAGTTTTCCCTGTTGGCGCAAGAAAAAGAGGGGGGAACTATTAATATGTTGAACCACAAGAAATGCAAGTAAGAGACAGCAGTATTATGAGCCTTATTATGGAAAAAAGCCCATCTGGCTCATTTAAATTCCTGAAACATCACAAATGAATGAAAACAAGAAAATGTTGAATTGCAGATGCATTAGCTGTACCCTTCTTTGAGTTTACAGGGAGAACTTGCACCATTCATTCTGTAAAGTAGAAGAGGCCAAACAAGGAACCATCTACTGTGGCAAATGCACACAGCGATTCTATTAATTTTCTGTGTTCCATGCCTTAAAGAGAATGAATATAATCAAATGGTCATGTTACATATGCAGACTGGGCAGGGCAAATTAGAACACTGCGCTCAGATCCCAAGCATTACTCCTGTCTGTCATCCTAGTGCTGTAACACTGGTACCTTACTGCACCTTTTGCTGTACTGATGCGATTTACACACCTTATCCAAAGCATTTCTTACAGCAAGTGCGAAATTACTTTTCACATGTAGCAAGATACATCATAAGGACACTGGCAAGCCAGGTATATGATCAAGTAACATTGCAAGACATATAACATTTAAGGTGCATGGCTTGGATCGAGAAAATCATAAGCCAATTTAGGCAAAAAGTTCATTCCTCTTATGTATGAGGCTTCTTGGATCCAAAACAATACATGTGGAAATCACAATTCTAGTGGTTATCCTTCAGACCCCAAAGAAGCAAAAACAATTTGCTACCTGTATTTGACTGTTTTCCCCCCCTCATATCAGTTTTGGAGCTCATTCTGTACAGTTCTTTGCGAAAAGGAATTTCAAACATTCTGATAATTTTCCGCTAATAACCTACCTTAAGTGACAAAGATACAAGTCTCAGTGGAGATTCTCTGTATTGCTAATTTTGATGAAGAAAGAAGCTGAGTATTACGTCTGCTCAAACCATTTATGGTCAAGCCCTGAAAAAATGGTGGCAGCTATAAAGGATGACTTCATGTTTGATTGATTTTCACAACTAAAGTTTATTAAAACAGAGTTGACAATGCTGTAATCAGACCTATTTATTATGACCAAGAACATATAATTCCTGCCCTGACCTGGATAGCCCAGGCAAGCCCAAACTCGTCAGATCTCAGAAGCTAAGCATGGTCGACTTTGGCCTGTATTTGGATAGGAGACCTCCTTGAAATACCAAAAGCGGGAGGCAGGGGGCAGGCTTTATTCAGCCACCTCTCCGAATATCCTCCAGGCCCTCAGTAGGGGTCAGTCAGCAGGGGTCACCATGACTTCCAGGTGCACACACACGCACGCATTAAAAATAAAATTTTAAAAAAGTAAAATTCCCTTTTTCTCTGCACTTTCAATCCCTTGTTGAAACGATTATGAGGACAAGTGATAAAACACACTTCCCCAAACCATTTTACAATCTGTTAAGAAAACCATACATATCATACTTTGCATCTAAACACATGGAGGCAGGCCTTTGGAAGAAACTCAGCTGGCATCTACTAATGACACAAAGTACAAAGAAATCATCACTCAAGTGTTCACTTTGATGCTCATAGTGAAGGAAATCAATACACGAGTCCAACACAGAGGGAGGATCTCACTATCTGTGAGCAAAAGGATCAGGGACCCTGTCTACTTCCCGCTCTCCCTAGAAGTCCTTTCTGACCCCCGGAACGTTGTTAAAAGGTTCTGTAAGGTTAGGGGGCTGCACTGAGCAAGGGAGCAAAATCAAACCCTACTTCACAAGAGCCAGCTCTGCTGTTGCTCAAAAAGAACACTGCAGAGCTGGAAGATGTACAGAAGAGGTTACGGAACCTTTCTGAGGAAAGGCTGAAGAGCCTGGGACTTTTCAGTTTAATAAAGAGATTACTCCAGGTGGAGTACCAGATCAGGAATTATCAGGAGTACCAGTTCTGGAATTAACCTTTAAAGCCCTAAATCAGGGGTGGCCAAACTGTGGCTCGGGTGCCGCATGTGGCTCTTTCACACATATTGTGTGGCTCCCGGCAGGATGGCTGGGGAAGCAAAGGGGAGGCATGCCTCCCCACTCGGTCTTCCCTTCCCCAGCCAGTGTGAACACATTTAAAGTTGCTTTCTTTCCACCTCTCCCTCCCTCTCCATTTATTTGCTTTCTTTCCACCTCTATTTCTCTTTTCCCCTTCTTTCCTCCCTCCTCCATCTATTTGCTTTCTTTCTGCCTTTCTTTCTTTTCACCTTTTTTCTTTCTACCTTCCTTCCTTCCTCTTTCACTCTTCCTTCCTCCTCCTTGCTCATCTATTTGCTTTCATTTCTTCCTTCCTCAACCTCTCTTCCTTCCTTCCCCCTCTATTTGCTTTCTTTGTTTCTGTTTCTCTTTCTTTCCACTTTTCTCCTTCTCTTCCTTCTTTCCATCCTCCCCCCTCCCCATCTATTTGCTTCTTTTCTCTCTCTCCACCCCTCTCTCTCTCTCTTAAACAAATAAATATCATTAGCAAACAAATAAATATTATCAATACCTGTTTTTACCCCTTTTGTTTTTATTTTTGGCAGTCTCATTTAATGTTAATGAAAAAGGAAATTTGCATATTTTCCGATTAAAAAGTGTGTGCAATACTTGTTCATGTCTTTCGGCTCTCAAACATCTGACATTTATTCTATGTGACTCTTATGTTAAGCACATTTGGCCACCCATGCCCTAAATGCCCTGGGACCCACGTATCTTCGGGACAGCCTCTCCTGGTACACCCCCAAAAAGAGCATTATGCTCTGCAGAGAAGAAATTACTGGTGATCCCCAGCCTGAAAGACATCCAGCTGTCCTCTACAAGAGCCTTTTTGGCCCTGGCTCTGATCTGGTGGAACTCTCTGCGGAATTACATCCATGCTCTGTGGGACTAAAGCAGTTCCGCAAAGCCTGTAAGGCAGAGATGTTTCACCAGGTTTTTGGTTGAGGACAGCGATGGTTTCCATCTTGTCTGGCACCTCTACTTCTCGCCTCCCCACCCCATGAAGCAACAGCACACTTTGTAGTTTTTATTGCCGTCTAGAAAAGTATTTTCCTATTCTTTAAATTATTAATGTATGAATGTCTTTATTGTTGTATACCACCCTGAGCCTTGTTTGCACTGCAGAGGGCTGTCTAGAAGTTTAATTTATAAATAAGGGGGGATATGATAGCTTATAAAATTATGCGTGGGATATAAAAACAATGGACAGAGAGAACTTTTTCTCCCTCTTCAGAGTACTAGAACTTGAAGGCATCCAATGAAGATGATCAGTAGATTCAGGAAGGACAAAAGGAAGTACAATGAGTGATTAAAATGTGGAATTCGCAGTCAGAGGATGTAGTGATGGCTAAAGGCTCAGCACTTTAAATGGTTATTAGACAGATTCATTCTGAATATTAGACAGATTCATGGACAGGTTCACCATCTTTCAATGGGTATTAGCCATGGTGACTACAGGGAACCTCCACATTCAAAGGCAGTAAACTTCTGAATCCCAGTTCCAAGAGGCAACATAAGGAGAAGAGAAGACTCTGGCCTTATGCCCTGTTGTTGGCATCCAGAATAACAGGCTGGCGACTGTGTGAGACAGGATAATGGACTACTGGTCTGATCCAGTATGTTAAGACACAGGACAGTGATTTTACTCCTAACATAGCCCCCTGACCTGTATGGCTGTTAGTCTTCATGGGTCCCAGAAATCACCTTTCCTGGGGTTAGAAGGGACTGAGGAGAGGGGATTATACGTAGAAAGAATCAATGAATATCAGGTGATTCTACTGATGGATTACAGAATCCAACCCAGAAAGTACGGAAAGCCCTAATTTAAAGCCTACAAGTAGGATCTACTCAAAGTCTCCAAATACAAGTGATTGACAGGAATATTCATGCTAATGTGAGCTTTGTTCTATAATTCTAAAACAAACTAGATTTACAGGTACTACATTCTTGATATAGGGATAATGGATAGCCATCTTTGTGCAGACTCCTCCTTGCTTATCTAAACCATGCTCCAAAAACAATGTAATGGTTTCTTGCATTTTTTTTTGTTTTTGCATTTTTGCAATTTTGTGTGCATGCGTGCCCATTCCTGGAAGTTATGGCAACCTCTGGTGACTCCTATTGGGGCATGGAGGGCATTCAGAGAACTGGGTTGATAGCCTGTCTCTGCCCATCACCCTATTCTTTTGAGGTCTCCCATCCAAATTCTTGCCAGGGTTGGCCTGGCTTGCCTAGGCTATCCAGATCAGGGTGTTTCCTGCAGAATTTTGACTGTGCATCAAACCTGAGTGTTCAATTTATACAGGGAAAATCCACAACAGGATGGGCATTTTCCTTATGCTTATATCTTTAACTTTATGCTGTCTTACTAAGAATGGAGGTAAATGCATAACTTCTTGCCTTCTGTGTTAGTTCACTAGACTGTACTTGAGTAGGTGAAAACAATGATGTTGAACATGCTTTACACTTCACAGACTTGTGCTCAGTTCAGTTATTCATAAAATGTATAACCTATTTCCCCCCAAAAGCTCAACACTATTTATTTAATTTAAAAGTCTCATGATAACAGGTCACATACTTCATAGCACATGTCACCAAAAACAGATCACACAGCTAAAGATGAAAGTGAGTGGAGTTAATTGAATGGAAAGGCCATCCACAAAGTGACATTGTTGGAACACGCATGATGTAATCCATTAAATTTTGATTAAAATACAGATTAACTGATCCTCTAAATAAACTCAGGTTCACAGAATTAAAATGGAAAGCGATCAAAATACTATCTTGTCTTGATTTCAATTTCACAGAATAACCTTGTTTTAAAAATTACATGCTAGCAATCAAGTACCACATGCGTAAAAATCATGAAAATTTAATCTGTTAAACACATTATTACTAATGCTACAATTTTGCAGCATTTTGATCCAGTTGTTACAGCTTTCAAATCTTACAGATTTATCTGACTTAAATTATTCTTTCCTTCTTTTCCTCTAAGTACCTTCTCGTAGATTCTCAAAAGGACAGATAAAAGAGGAGCACTACTCTCTGTACCCTCATGATTATTTCTGAGAGAATACTTATCACAAGAATCACCTAATACAGCCAAATGCAAAGAGGAAGGAATCAGAGTAACCTACCACTCAAGACAAGGCCTTTGCCCCAGCAGTTGTATAGATCAGTGTTCCCTCTAAGCTGAGTGTGAGCTAACTCACAGTTTTTTAGCCTCCAGCTCACACATTTTTGTCTGAGCTCAGGAAGGATGGCTCCAGAGCAAATTAATTTATGCAGTAGCTCACAACTTTAATGCCAGTAGCTCACAAAGTAGAATTTTTGCTCACCAGACTCCACAGCTTAGACTTAGAGGGAGCTCAGACAACAAGCATCAAAGCCACTAAACATTTGGCTCACTAATGCAAGTCAGTCTACTGCCTTTCTGACCTCCCAGTTCCTTCACCTACAATGCCACAACCTCTAAAGCTTGTTTACTCACTTCTTTCCTACTGACACACAAATGCTTCTGTTTCTATGCCCTATGTTAAGCTTTCCTCTCAGCCAAATCATCCTTTCAGTTCCCTCATAGAAGACACTATCTTACCTTTGATCTTCCCCTCCCCAAAATGCTCAGGAACATTATGTGATGTCACAGCTGCACAGGCAATGACCAGTGAGATCTTGGAGGTGACTGTCAGTTTTTAATGCATAATGTACAATCAAAGCCAAAGCTCCTAACAGCCTCAAAGAGTGGAGATAAAAGTAATATACATCCAGGGCAAAGTAGATATGGCTTATGAATGCTTTCCCACCCCCAAAAAAAATGCTGATCAAGGTATAATTTGTAAAAATGTGTAGTTCATTAAAAGTATCTGATGCGCCTTTTAACAGAGTCACCCAAGTCACTTACTCAGACTGCACCAAACAAAAGCTGCAAAAAGCCCAACTTTTCTCAGTCTGACCTTCAAAGCAAACAAATCTAAAGGAAAAAGAAAAAAACTTTGCTGTTCCTGGAATCTCTGAAATCTTAAGTGAGACATTTGCCCAATATAACTGCTTCATATATATCAAGGTCTAAATAGTAATGTCTACATTTATTTTCTGTGGAGTTAGTTACTGAACAGTGGTTCATCTCCTTTTAAAGAACCTGAATCCTGTTCTCTGTAAATTGGTATTTGCATCTCTCTCCAAACTCCCTTTAGGATCAACAGTCAATTTTTCATGGGTGTGAATTTCCATCTGTTCCAGCTGGAATAAAAACTCAGGACCACTTGTTTGTACAACAGATTTTACTGGTCAGATTACATCACATGAAATGTTTCCCGAATACTATGACTAATATTTTAAGCTAACAATGGCAACAGTCTGGTATATTCTGTCTGTTATGTTTTTAATATACACATGTTCAAAGCCTGATGATCCAATTCAGTTTCTCAGTTTGAAGATCACAGCAGCTTGCTCCTCTACATATTCTAAATGGAAGGTGGGTGCCAACCTGGAAACAGTTCACCTCCTGCAACACAAACATATTGAGCAATAATACAGATATATTATCTATTAAAAGATATATTTAAAGTTACTTCAGTAACAATTATAGTTACTACTTACCAGACTGCACCAACATCAAGCTTTTCTTTGTTTAAAAGAACTGCTTAATAGTGGCTGTGTTACCAATGCTGTATTGACTTTGGACCCCACACTTTTAAAAAGTCATCAGTTTTGTTAACCACTGCACACCAACTCCTTGCCTTAATGAGAAACAGCCCGAGACACACAGGTTTTCAGTACTTATCTATTCTTTAACTTTGTAATATTTTTAAATATCAGGCAGCAAACCACAAAGTCATCTTGAGTACCCCGAATATTGTTTTTTAAATTGAGCATATCAATGACATTAGCATTTTACCCTTTTAGACTTTTCCTCAAACTGTTTTTCATTCCTATTTCCCAAACAGATTCCACCCAAAGACCTTCAAGGCAGATCTCTCGGGTTCTCAACTCACTGTTGGTTTATGTCCCATTCCCAAGCTAAGCTACAATCAGCTATGGCATGTCTGATAACAGTCAAAAACTTGACACACCATCATGAACTTGGCAAGAAGGAACAATGGACTGAATCCCACGGAATAGCTCACAGACAGTTGGCAGTCAGATCTTTACCCATCTTCCCTTTCCCACAGTAGTCTGCTGCTTGTCCCAAAAACACTTTTGAAGGGTCAAGGGATCCTTATGAACAAAATGCATCACTGTACAAAGGGGCTACAGTGAGAAGGATTTAAGTCAAACTGCCAACAGGAAGCAATGTCGCAGACCCTGGGATGGTGGTGTATTTTGATCACAAGGGTCCCTTGACTCTGGTGGATTTTCAGGACAGACAACAGGTTGCTGGGGGGAGGAGGAAATAGATCCATGCAACCCACCTTGGCAAGTGTTCCCCAGGATCCAAACAGGGAAGATGAGAAGGATCTTTTCTTTGCAGACTTCTTCTTTCTTAACATTTTTGATTATGAAAGGCAAGAACCATGGCTATATAATATGCTGGCATAATTATTTAAACAGCAGTGCCTGATTTTTGCAGAGAGAAAAAGTAGTGTGTATTAATGTGCGGGGGGGGGGATTCCAAAGCCCCTTTTTATGAAGGGAACTAATTTTGCAATTCCTGGGAACCTAGTTGTAATAACTTTTGCTCTAGATATGGATTCTTGTTGGTAACTTTTCTCTGCTGCATCATTTGAGTATAAATGGGCTAGCATAATGTTACTATATGAATCTCATTTTGAAACAGATTATAGTCAGGACAGAAATAATATTTTCACATTATTTACAATTATTTCACACTTTGGAATTTTTGTGTTACCAAAAACAGCACTGCTTCATTCCTCCTACTATAACTTGAATGTAGTGTGAGCAGACCTCAATGAGAGGAATGAACTTTGCTGCCTCCTCTATCCCACTGTACGTCCCTGAATGTTTCCCTCAAGGATAGGGGACCCACAGAAGAGCACTGGGAGCATCACAGAGGTCTGCAGCAGGAGCAGGGGACTGATGAAAACTGTTCCCCTTTCCCTACTGTGGGTAGGGCATTTCTACAGGCAGAAAATAATGCTTGTATTTATTTATTTTACAAAATGTATACCCTGCCTTTCTGCCCCCATAAGAGACAGCATATATCCAGCAGCACCATCAAAATCCATCACCTTAGTAAGGCTAAATTTGATTTCAGCATGCAGTGAAGAATAATTTCTCTAAAAGGAGGGGGGGGGAGAGAACCTTGACCAGTGTCATTCTTTGAGCAATATATTTTGTTTTCTGTTCTCAATGGGTGACTGGAAGCACACTCAGCCACTGGGAGGAAGGGCTGCATAAGGTGGGATGAAAAAAAGAAAGAGGCCACAGGCCAGCTAAGAGGATAACATGTTTACAAGGGAGTGCTCTACAGGCCTCCATATGCAGACCTTAAGCTTCTCCTCGTGTCTCCTCCAAAAGATCCCCCCTCCTCTCCAATCAGTATATATCAAAGCAATCTGACCATACTGTGTACCAATGTTCACTCTAAGCTGTGGAGTCTTGTAAGCAGAAATTCTACTTCGTGAGCTACTGGCATTAAAGTTGTGAGTGAGCAATTTGGCTACTGCATAAATTAGTTTGCTCTGGAGCCATCCTTCCTGAGCTAAGACAAAAATGTGTGAGCCGGAGGCTAAAAAACTGTGAGCTAACTCACACTAACTCAGCTTAGAGGGAACACTGCTGTGTACATGAGGAGCCCTTCTGAAAAGGGAACTGAAACGGAATGCCTGATGAGTTAGTATCAAGCCAACAGAAATCACATCAATAAATTGACAAATTCTCTCTTGTTAATGACAGTGGTTGCTTCTTGTTATTTTTATTCCTCTTTCTTCTACTTTTCTAGCCTGAGAAGAAATAATGCAAAATCCAGAAACAAAACAAAGCCAGAACAGAGCGTGCTCATTACACACAGGACCCAAAGAACACCATAACTCTCTTTTTCAATGGGGAAATTGCATTACTCAAATAATAGTCCCTCCATTAGCCACAGCAAGCTTCCTAAAAGTCATAAAGGCTTTAGAATGTTTATGATGTGACATGAAAGTAAACTGTTCAAGAAAAAAGTCGAAATTTCATAGGCAGTTCTTTCATCTGCAGCCTGGTCCAAAATTAATTCTTGGAAAAAAGTTAGTCTAAAAATATAAGGACCTTTAACACGTTCAATTTAAACTGATTTTTCCAGATTCTTCTAGCTGACTTTGACTCCTAAAATTCCTTTCACAATACAGTAGTAGAAATGACATTCTAAAAAATATTGTGACTAAAAAAATATAAAAATAAAAATACAGAGTTGGAGCCTTTCACCAGCAGTAGAGTGTGTGTGATTCTTACTGATTCCCCCCCCAACACACACACACACAATGCAGACACCCACATCATACCCGCTGTTCCTGAACGTTCCCTGACTGTGAGGGGAGCAGTGGCTGCAGCAGGAGGGGGAAAACAGGAAACTTCAGTTCCACCAAAAGTAATTCGAATCCTACTTATTAAAACAAGTTTCTCATTCTAACAACTGAGGAAGTACATGAATATCATCCAGACGCCACAATCTAGAGAAATGATAGATAAGCACAAAAGCAACTACGTATACCAATGGATTGTACGTAGCATCTACAGAAGGCACAACTAACTGTATCAGGTCTCAAAAAAAGTCTAGAAATGAATTTTCTGTAGCCACAAGCAAATACCACCTTTCAGAGCTACCTCCAAAGTTACGATTCTCAGTTGGCATACTGAACACTCATGTACAACAGACAGAAAATGGACAAAAACAAGTAATTCTGTAATGTGCGAACAGCCGTGAAGCAAAGGCACTATTAGTAGAGAAGTATCCCACAGCTTCATGGAAGACCATTCCTACTTTCAGATGTGTCTACACTTTCAGAGTTCTTCTCTATACAAGCGAAAACAAACAACACCCCCCACTCAACATTAGGAACAGCCCACAACTAACCAATGCTAATTTCATTTTATTACCCAAGATCATGCTGTCACCTCAGATAAACTATATGCAACATGAAGAAAATCTGCACTGCTGCAAATCTGCTTAATTTCTTGACTGCCACATCAGTCAGACCTTGTCAAAGTTTACATTTTGTAGGCTGAAATGTTCTACTTGCCCACTTCCTTCTCAACATTTATCTGTTTATCTCAATATTTATCTATTCATTAAATATTTTATGTTGTGCTTTTCAGTCCCAAAATATTCCACAAGTCCCAAAAGCAATAAAAACCTGAAACAAAAACAAACAAAAATATGGAAAACCAAACAATTTACCAGCAACAGATTGCCTGACCCCAGGACTCCACTGAAAACACTCCCACAAAACAGGAAACTCAATCAGAGCTGTACAGCAGTTCATCAGTCAGCTCAACCAAATATTTGCTGGAAAAGAAAAGTTCTTACCAATTTCTTGAGCAATAAAAAGAGAAGTGTATACCATTAAGGAGAGCATTCTACAATCTCTCTATCAAGTGATACATTCTTATTGGACTGTACCTTATGCCGTGAGTTGTCTTGAGTACAAAGAAAAATGAGACACAAATATTTAATAAAACAGAGCTATACAAAAATGGAAAGCTACCTAAACATATGTATCTTTGAAACAAGTAAATTACTGCCATGGGGACAAAGAATCATCATGCCAGCCACAGTACCTAACTTTAACAGCAACAGCTGGACTATTAACCACCCCAAAATATTCTCTTTCACACACATATTACTTTGTCAAAATTTTGTAGACTGATAAATTCAAGCACCACTATAACAGAATGCTTGTTGTAGACAAAAGAGGGAGCCACGTAGTTGGAAACTACAACCTCAGCAACAGATCTACTGAACAGATGATACATATCAATACATTTTAATTTATATCCCAATGTCAATCACCATAAAACAGTCATCTGGAGGATTATTGTGATCACACATACCGGTATATGAATTCAGAGTAAAAAACACAAAAGGAGTGCAGACCTGGCAACAGTTCATTTGGTAAGCAGAACAATATCAATGCCATCCTAGCTGAAGCAGAGCTGTACAGATGCTCAGGATGAAGCCTTGAGAGCTCTGTGTGGGGTCACCTTGGTACTTCTCTTCTCCAGCAATAGAACTCAGCCTGTCCTTTGGAATTACTACCAGACTACCGTCGTTACCTAAGAGACTTTTGACCAGAGTGAGCTTAGGGCATCTCTCCCATTAGGGGAACTGTCCTGTTCTGGCTGCCGATACAGAGCACATTGGTGTAGCGGCTCACAGCTTTCACTAGAGAGAGAGTTTGACAACCCAAGAGACTGGGAGCCAATAGGTGGGCTGGGAAGCCAGGCCTCAGCAACAGTGACAAGGTTGAGAGGACACAAAGGTAGGTCCAGTGCTGGTGCATGCAGACAACCAGTAGGGAGGGTATGATGGGATACCTACAGCCCAGTGCAGCTGACTGATACACACTGCAGCTATGTAGTGGGAAGGAGTTCCCTTGAGGCCAATGGGGACTGGCAGCCTGATGGGTGGAGAGTGAAGGAGGAAGGTGGGACCAGTTGTTCGGTCAGGTACTCAAGGTGGTAGTACAACACAGTTGAGAGGCAGCCAGGGAATGAGATGGAGCTGGGCTTGCCAGGAATGAGCCTGTATGACTGGGAGTGTGATGAACTGCCTGGGTAACTGTGTGTGTGGGGGGGGGTCAAGTACAGTACAAACGTAGCAAACCCATAAAGAACATAACTAAAATTGAAGACTATGGATCGTGTTTGGCAGGGAATCTCGACCCCAGCCCAGCCTGCTGCAGGCCTTGTCACTGCCATGCCTGCCCACTCCCTCCCAAAAGCCCATGACAGGTAGCTTTGAACCTTCCTGATCTCAGCGCTCAGAATGCTTGCCAAGGAATATGAAATGGCAAGTAGAAAAAGAAAACTGTTCTCAAAGGAGATTAACTTGTTTTGGCAGACAGAGGACTATGCTGGCTACCTTTGGGGAAAGGACAGTTTACATGGCAGGCAGTACTGTCTCTACGGAGCCTGACTGAAGCTGTGCAGACCCTGACATGATAAGCAGGTTAGCCTCTTATGACTCTCATTATGGACTTCTTTTGCAATTGCTGGGGCACTCTGGAAGTCAGGATGCATTTCTGCAAGCCACGCCTCCAAGCGCAGAAGCAGCTGGGAGAAGAACAAGATTCCTCCAGTATTTAGTTAGGCATACTATAATGGTGGCAGATGCAGTCTCTGTTAGGGCCTCCTCCCACTCAAGGACAGAGTGCCTTGATTAGTGCCCATGAAACCCTTTCAAGGGGGAAAGCATATTGTCACAGCAGCCCTGAAATAATGTTCCTTCAGTTCAGTGGATCCAAATGAACGGAGGGGGAGGGGGGATTGGGAGTCTACAACAGGAAGGGGGGTGACTCCACAAAAACTGACCTCCTCTCCTCCAGCTATTCCATCAGAGAAGCTGCTGCCTTAATGGAATGATACTGTAAGATCCAAGTCAGTCTGCAACACTTTCTGCTGTACATTTTAAGAAAGCTATGAACTGTGCATCTTTGAGTTCCTGCAACATGCCTAAAAACATTCCTGCCTGCACTTTTTGTACTTCAGCACTGATTTCGGGGGAACAAAAAAGTTTGAACTCGCTACTTCATGGAATTTAACTGGTCCTAACAGATGTTACAGTACTGTTTGGGTTTCTCCCCCCTTGGATCAATTAAGCTGCCTACAATTTTTGTCCCTGTCAAGGCATTAACAGCTGTCCCACAGAATGAGTCCCCCCCCTAACATATTAGTGCGCCAATTTTGGATTAAAGGTGTTGTGCTTATCTTCACACCCATAAGTGGGAATCACAGGGCACAGGTAGGGTGTTGTATAACCTGAGATCAGAATAACTTATGCAATCCTCAGTCTAACACAAATGAGTAGTTCTAGCGTGCAGATCAAAAAAAACCCACAAGGGGGTAGGGTACATATAGTTCTGAAAACCCAGGGTAACCCATATTTCGCAGAAAAAAGCATAGTTAAAAAGTTGTAGGACCAAAAAGCTCTACTAAGAGCACTGTCTGCACAAGATTGTACCCAACAATGAAAGGAGCTGAAGCGGAAAGGCAATGGGGGAAAGCAGAAGAGTTGCAGAAGGGGGGAAGGGTCAGGCAGATAACCAGGCAAGAGGATACGGAGAAAAAAAAATCAGGATGATGGGTGACGAGGAAAGGAAGAAAACGCATAGAGGGAAGACAGCTCAATGGTGACAAGTGGGGGAGGGAAATGCAGGGGCCAATGTGGGAGGGAACAGGATTTCCCCTTTACCACAAATCCTAAGTGGTCTACCCTTTTCAGGGGCAGAATTAGGTTCAAGGGCTGCCCAAGTAGCCAAGGATAGCTTCAAAAAAAGGAGGATCCTGAGAACGTGAGAGGGGAGAGAAAATCCCATTCCTTTCCCTGCTGGTCCCCCGTTTCCCTCTTCCTGTTCTACCTTCATTTGGGAATAAGTTCCACCTTTGCAAATGGCCCTTGGGTGCCACACAGCATCTGCTCTCTAAACCCTGAGGGCAGCTGTAAAGGTGGAGATACCACCACTTCTGCAGGTATCTCCAGGCAAGCTAAAAATCTGCAACTTGCATCACCTATTACTAATGTAATAAATAAGTACAATAAAGATACACAGTCCATGCACAGGGCCTGGGGAAAGTGAAGAGGCACTCCAGGCAAAACACCTTTATCACAAAGGTAGAGCTGTGTGCTCAGGGCTGCAGTAGATCCTCATGTGTATCTTTCTCTCTTCTTGTTTTCAAGAGGATACATTCTTTAAGGTTTAGAGGACACAGGGCCCCATGCCCACTGCTTGCAGTACTATTATGTTTAATATCAGACCGTGGTTTGTGCAGCACTCTTTATTAAGCCATCTCTTGGGCTGGATGGAAGCAACTGTATCTTCAGCTATCACTGCTGAGCTCTGAGTTAAGCCAAACAGCCCCTTATCTTCTCCTTTCTTTAAGGCAGAAAAGGTGGGTAGGAATCCATAACAGCAGCTGGTATAGGAAGAGAAGTCAGCTGACTGGTGCAGAGGATGGGCACCAATATTATTAACATAAAAGAAAACCTTCTACTAAAAGTTGTTTAATATGGCATTTCATACTACAGAAGCAGAAAAGAACATCCAAATAAGAAGGTGATTTGGCTACTGTATGAACTGCGGAAAAATCACTGGCAGTAACTCTCAGTCACTGAATGATGCTGAATTTCACAAGTACTAAAGAATACTACATAATACTTAGGAATGTGGACATTGCCAGGAGTAAAGCTTAGCCTCTAATTCTATCAGACAGAAAATACCTTTTTGTATACCCTTTGGCAACAGTAAAGATACATTTCTATATTATCCATCAGCAATACACCATACCAGTCAGTCAATGGCAGAGCTGCATCCTTTCACAATAGCTTTTTAAAAGGACTAAATTAACTGGAACAGCTTTTGAGCCACAAATGTAGACTACTAAGCAGATTCACACCAGGTTTGTTCTAGCCGATCAGGCTCTCCAGAAGAAAGTAATAGAATACCCTAAACCAAAAGGTTAGCTATTTATCATCCAATGCACCATTATCAAACAGCATACCCAACCAAGCTACATCATTCCACAAGTGTCTTTAGGACAAAGTTTAGAAGCATAAGCTCAGACTGAGTGAAGCAAATCAGGCCATGTAGCATAGAGGAAAAATAAAAATAAATCACCCCACCAAATAATGATGTAGGAAGAATTTTTCTATCTCAAAGCACACCCACATTACACACCTAGAATAGCTTAAAAACAGGCTGTGTAGCATCGTGAAATTTAAAACATGGTTACTTTACCTAGAGAGTAGAGCCCCTTGGACAAACACTGTACCCAAGAGACTATGCAGAGTGTCAAAGTCCACTGTTCAAATGAGAATTATAGCCTGTGATACAGGGCAAGAGGGATCAGAAATTAAACTGAGGACTCATTCTGACCTTCTACCTGAATTGACTTTTAGTACACTTTGAAATTTTAACTCAGACAATGCAATTTTGTACAAGTGTTTTCTCACTTACTATTTTTGCAAAAGTCTGACCTATCAATCCAAAGAGCATATAACTTTAACAGGCATACAATGGCTTTCCATAAATACAAGGCAACAAAAGCTAAATAAAATCACAACTCCAAATCATCTCAAAATAATCCAGATGTCAAAGAAAAATCTTTAAATTCCTCCTTTATTTCAAGTAATTGTGTTTAAAAGTCTGCAGAGTTGAACAAGCTTTAGTGAGCACGTATCCTAAAATACTGATTCCACAACAGAAGAAAAGCTGCTTCATTCTCCATAGGATCTTTTGGTTCAGACTGAGGGGCCTTTTCTGAAAAGTTTCACTTGAACAAAGGTTCACATGGAGAGCTCCAGTTTGACAATGACAGCCCCACAATTACTTAACCTGAGAGCTAGCTAGACCTGGCCAGGAAGGGGAAAACTCTTAACTTGCTTATCAGAAAGAAGCCTAATCAATCAGCAATGCTGGATATACAAAAATGTAACCCACTACAGTTGTGCTATAAACACTCAGTTTGCCCAAAGAAGAGTTTTGTAGAACTTTGAAACTTACAGAAAGATTTTCTTTAATTTATTTTATCCTGTAAAAAGGTAAAGGTTCCCTTGCTCAAAAGCCAGTCGAATCCAACTCTAGGGTTGCGGTGCTCATCTCCGTTTCAAAGCCGAAGAGCCAGCGCTGCCCGAAGACGTTTCCGTGGTCATGTGGCCGGCATGACTAAACACCAAGGCACACGGAACACTGTTACCTTCCCACCAAAGTGGTACCTATTTATCTACTTGCAATTCCTTGCTTTCGAACTGCTAGGTTGGCAGGAGCTGGAACTAGAGACGGGAGCTCCCTCCATCATGCGGCACCCGGGTCTCGAACTGCTGAACTACTGACCTTCCACAGCCTGCAGTTCAGCATCTTAACCACTTGAGCCACTGCAGCTCCTTTTTTTTTTTACCCCACCCCCCAAAAAACTCAGGGGAGCTTACAAATAAAATCAATTATCAGTGCACAAGAATCAATGGTTTATATAAAACATGCAACATATCTCAGTAAAATCATGGAAGGCACGCTGAAAACAAGGAGGTCTTGAAAATGTTCTGAGCATACCATAGGAAGGGCTTTAAACTACTGCAGGTTTAATTCTCTCTCTCTCTCTCTCTGATTTCTATCTGTTTCTCTTGGACCAACACCCTCTCAATAACTTAGGAAACTGCAATTTCCCCAGCGGCAGAGGATTACACCATTGGCCCTGCATATAACCAAAGCAACAAATTGTTTGACTGTCATATTATCCACCTCCTGTGGGATCTCAAAAGGAAAGTGACTCATCATTCTACATCTCTGTAATTTCTCTCTGTAGTTTGGGAAAACAGTGGGAGCAGATATTGGGACAAGAAAAAGGCAGTAAGTACAAATATGTAGTGTTCAGAACACTGAAAAGGGGAAAGACACAGACAGACACAGAGACAGACTCAAACAAAGAAGAAACTGAAATAAGTGTAGGCTAATGTTTGAAACGGTGACAGAGAAGAAGCTGAAATAGTTTTGCTTTCTTGGTACCTTGAGAACAGCACTATTCCCCTTAAAAGGGGAGGCAGACACACTGGGTTAGATTAGATCCAACAACCTATGAACAAGGATTTCCCTCATTCCCCTCTCCCAGCAGACATCTCTTCCCCATGAACATTGATTCTTCTTCATAAGGACACCTGCTACAAATTTCCTGGTCTATAAAACATATTTCACAATTCTGTATATCCTAATTTTAGTAAGATTTTGAAACAGCTGATAAAAGCCATTTTACCTTCTACTACATTCACCAGAAACAAACCGTCCAGAAGACTTCAAAGCCAAGTGGCAGAAATCCTTATGCTCAAAAATCAGAACAAAACCCACATAATTCCTGAACTACTGATCAAAGCTTACAATGATCACCAGTGTCTCTTGCATAATGGCCAAACAGTAGGCGCTTTCACACAGACTAAATAACACATTTTCAATCCACTTTCAATGCACTTTGCAACTGGATTCTACTGTGTGAAATAGCAGAATCCACTTGCAA
Organism: Gekko japonicus; assembly: GCF_001447785.1. Classification (NCBI taxonomy): domain Eukaryota; kingdom Metazoa; phylum Chordata; class Lepidosauria; order Squamata; family Gekkonidae; genus Gekko; species Gekko japonicus. The sequence goes on along the minus strand of NW_015172562.1, from coordinate 75,283 downwards.
ACGGTCACTGAAGTGGATTGGAGCTGCATTATTTAGCATGTGTAAAAGCAACCAAGTGGGAGTTGGATCCGAAGGACTGTAGGTGTAGCTGCTAGGTTGGCAGGAGCTCCTGTGTTCCCTGTACAGGGGTTCCTGGGAGTCAGTGGGGTAGAGGGGTAGAATGAGTGGGTCTGAAGTGGGAGGAATAACAGATGAAAGTAAGTAGTGTCCTTCCACTTGGAGAAGGCAATTTATAATCCAACTCAGTGAAAAATATGCAGTTTTACTACTGTAGTCTGTCTGA